>NC_068392.1:6552708-6852708 GCF_023724105.1 Carassius gibelio | reverse complement strand
AACACTAGCCTTTTTATTCCAAAACCTTTACCTCAGTGTTGTAAAAAGGCCTAAAGATTGACAGGTTGGTCTGTTTTGCTGGTTTAGGAGGGTTTTGAGTTGCTTCTTTGCTAGTCAGGTTGGTTGACCCCAACTGCTAACAAGCTGAAGTCTATAATGTACATTTAAAAGTCAATGCGTGTACTTTAACAGCAGGAAAACGTACATTTATTGGAAAGTTATCACGTTCGAATAAAAGTCACGTTTTTTTTTTTATCTGTTTTGTTTTCATGTAACAATTTTTTAGTTTATTTAAGGTATACAGTTGACTGTAAAATGTAACATTTTTTATTTATGTAAACGAGTTTTTTTTTTTCCTAACGTTAACTCATCTTGCGTTTCATTTCCACTCGGACAATATTAGCTGCAACACCAAACAAATGGTCAATTTTAACACGTGCGGGACTTATTCTGAATGCACGCGCGGTAAATACAAAGATCTTATCAATATAAATTAAACGGGCCCGACAGAAGCTCCACCACGGCGCTGTAAAGCTAGAAAATGAGCCCCAAACAAACCCATGCTGGGAAATCTGGAGAAGATACAGATCAAGCTCAATCAGCTCATTAAAACAGATTCAAAAGAGACCAAACTCAACACCTCTGACAGCAGTATAAACAATAATTCAAAGGTATAGACGTTTGTTTGGATTGTTATTCATGTGGCATTACCAGTGTCATTTCTCCTCGGATTACTTGCTCTAAATGAGATCATTCTTCATTCAGCTTCATGTGTTTTCCCTGCAGGCGTTCAGTTTTCCCACTGGAGTTTTTGCTGGAACTAAAATCTCTCCTGAGACTTTAGTTCAAACGCTGAAGGTTGATGAACCATCCAGTATGCAGAACAGAAAGGTGATGGGGTTTTTTTCTCTCTCCTTTTTCATTCCTCAAAGATTTTCTTTTAAATATCTAGATATTTCAACTGGATATTAAAAGTATTGCATGTTGTTACACATGCAAAAACAAGTTAAAAATTATTAAATTGTATTATAATTCAAAAAATGTTAATTTGTTTACATTTAAATCAGAAAATTATACTAATGTTTATTTAAAACGTTAGTTTTTTTTAATGTAAATTATGATTTAATAATATTTTTACTATTATAAAGCCTTGTAATTGCGCAATATTTATTCATCATATTTTTATCATCTTGAAAAAAGTTGTGCAAAGTGAAGAAGAATGTTTATTATTTTATTTATAGGTCATAATCATATAGTATTTGTTTTAATTTTACTATACTTTCATATTTTTGCACAGGTTTGCTTGTAATAAAGTATTATTAATAAAAAGTAGATTATTGTTGTAATATATTGTATAATCATAAAAGTACAATTAAAACATTCATATTTACATTTTAATGAAAATCTGTTGATGAATGTAAAGCTTCTTTTACTTTGATAATGCTATTGAAGTTTATATTTTGCACAGATTTGCTTTTAATTATGCAAGTGTTTCATCTTAATACATACTCAAAAATGTAAAACAAAGAAGTTAAAATGCAAAAGGAAAAAGAATGTTTTTTTTTTTTTATTGGTCATAATCAGGTAGTATTCATTTTACTTTCTATTATAATGTTTTCATTGTGGTGATTTATTTTTTATTTTTCATTTTTGCACCAGTTTGTTTTTAAATATGTATTTCAACTCAATCTTACAAGTATTTAATGTTAATACATACTCTATTTATAGGCTGCTATCATTTAATGTTAATTTAACTGTTATAATATATGTGTTATTATAAAAAATATTATTCATATTTAAACGCATAATCTTGTTGCCAAAAATGAGCAAGGTTTGTGACCACAAGGTGGCAGTCTGTAGCATGTTTTTGAAGTCTTATAAAATCGAATGTCTATGTCGGAAGTTATGTTTATGAAACATCTGTAACATGTATTGAACCCTGGAACTAAGCAAGTGGCAGAATTGCAGATTAATGAACATATAATGTGACGAGATGAAAGTGAGTGTTTTTGACGTTAACAGACCCTCTCTCTGTAGATGTCAGCTGTGTGTGAGTGTTGAGGTTGTGTAAGGAGGGCTGTTCTATTCCTGGCTGTCTGCAGTATTAATAACTCATGCGTGAACATCACAGCGCTGCTGCATCAATGCACTGACTGATGTGACCGCTGAGCGACCAATCTGTGTTCCTCTTGAGGAGAACTGCAGGATAGAGGACAACTAGGAAAGCTGGAAGTTATGCCTGGCTACTATTCTAGTCTTGATATTTCTGCAGAGTAAACATACAGTGTACACTTACTGTACTTAGTATGCAAACGTTTTGTTGCATGGGTTTTTCTTGAGTTCTGATGATTTTGGTTCTGCAGATTTTTTTTTATTTTATTTTTTTAGGTAAAGTAGAAGCAATTTTTTTACTTTTTTTCTTTAGAAAGTCATTTACATTTTCTACACATTCATAGCTAGCATTTTATGTATCCTAAGTGTATGAGTCATATTTTTATATTTTTAAAATATTTTATATAAATATTTTTAATGTAATATTGAAATAGCTTATTTTACTCTTTATTAAGATCATAATATACAAATTCAGTTCTTATTTTGGGATTTCCTTAGTTTATCAATTAATCTATATTTTATTTTAATAATATCCATTACTTGTTTGAAAATGATTCATATACAATCAATCAGAAGATAATCTAATATATAACATTTTACACACACACACACACACACATATATAGTAATTTAATAAATTAAATTGTATTTTTAATTTGAAAAAATATAAAATTGTTGTAATATGAAAAAATTTATAAAAATATACATTACATTTTTGTTTCAATTAATATTAATTTATAAATTAATCACATTCACACACACATATATACATTAAAATAACAGTTAAAAAATGTATTTTTTATTATACATTTTATTTTTATTAAATTAAATTATTTAATATCCTTGATTTGCCTGAACAAGCTTCAGTCAGCATGATATTTGTTTTTTTAATTGTTTTATTTATGGCTTTTGTACATTTAACGAATAAACAAATAGTTTACTAATGTTTAAAAATGTCAAAAATTAAATGCTGGTCTATATTTATTAGACATTTGTTTTTTTGTTTTTGTACATTACATACACATAGTACAGACAATTAAAATGAAATGTTTTTTTATATAAAAAATTCATTTGAATATTAATTTGATATATTAGATTATGCGTCATTGATACAGTTCAAGAATCTAGTTAAATGTGCCTCAGTTGCGAGGTTGTGGTTGAGAATCGATGTTCCTGTGGCACTGCTTTGACAGAGCGGGATCTTTCGCCTCTTTAATTGGTGGTATCCGTGTCTCTGTGTGACCTCGGAGGTTCACCTCCAGCTCAGCTCCCCAGATGCTTGGCAACCTCTCTTCACACGCTGGAGGGATGGGGAAGTGAGAAGGGGCAGGAAAGGGCAGGGCTGTCCAATCCTAATCGGCGGTGTCTGTTTCAGCCAGCTCTCTGAACATGATGGATGTGCTGGGAATGATGGATTTTTTTGTGTTTCCAGTGTCATGAGTGCTGGATCTCTATCAAGGAGATACAGCAGGAAAACCCCACTGTTGTTATTTCTGTGGTGGCTGATGGTTGGATCGACTCGCTGATGGAGTTGTTTCTGATCTGAGAGCAGTTTGGTGATGGCTTTGGATGGTTAAAGGAACACTCCACCGTTTTTTGAAATAGGGCTTATTCACATTATTTCCTACATTTAGATAGGTGGGCAAATGCATTTTTGTGTCAGTGCATGCATTGTTTTAGTTTGACTGGGTCGGCGTTAGCTTAGCTTAGCACAATGAATGGAATCCTTTGTTGCCAGCTAGCATGGCCTGAGTAAAAGTGATCAAAAAAAAAAAAAAAACCCACCTAATTACTTCTTGTGGCCTGCGTATTCACAACGAGTACAAATAGCGATCCAGATTAACACTAGGCGATTTCCTAGGCAGATATTGACTTGGTACTATATTATGGGGAAGCACAGAAGAAAGCACTGCTACTTCGGCGCAGAGATATCACGCAACACATGAAAACATCAACTCTATGTGAATACAGGTATAATATGGGTCGATCTATACATGCGTCATGATTAAACACTTACTCTGTGGACAGCTGTCCATTTGGTCCATTCGGCGTGGGGCGTTTTTTCCAGTTCACTTTGTCACACCGGAAAAAAAAAATCGAGTAACGTTACTGCAGAATGGATCAGCGCCGTGAAATCCTCTGTAGATGTGACACAACTTCGGGCACGCTAATCTTGATCTGACGTGTTGAGCCTGGTCATCAATGGCAAAAACATGTCCCACTCTCTACAGCAAAGACACTCTATTTCCGTCGGCATAGATTGGCATATTCCCCCACATTCACACCACCAGTTCATGTTGGCTCTCATCCTCACGTCCTCAGGCTGTTGAGCGATCGCAACTAATACACGCGCATATAAATTTCACTCGCGGCTGGCTTGACGGTGTTTTTCTGAAGTGCGGCTGGCTTGACCGCAGTCTCCTACTGTCGTTCTATTTCCAAAGCACGCAGCTCGTCTTCTGTAAACTCTGGTTCAAATAGGTATGGTTCTGGTTCTTGACTGTCTGAGAAGTCACCCTCTTCGTCTCTCTCAAAACCAGCCATGTTCATCGTCATTCGTGTACTGTAAGGAAAATAGCCAGGCAGGCCGCTACTATTCACGCCGGTATGTTGACGGAAATCGTGGGATTTCATGTGTTGCGTGATATCTCTGCGCCGAAGTAGCAGTGCTTCGCCTGTGCTTCCCCATAATATAGTCCCAAGTCAATATCTGCCTAGGAAATCGCCTAGTGTTAATCTGGATCGCTATTTGTACTCGTTGTGAATACGCAGTCCACAAGAAGTAATTAGGTGGGTTTTTTTATTTTTTTGATCACTTTTACTCAGGCCATGCTAGCTGGCAACAAAGGATTCCATTCATTGTGCTAAGCTAAGCTAACGCCGACCCAGTCAAACTAAAACAATGCATGCACTGACACAAAAATGCATTTGCCCACCTATCTAAATGTAGGAAATAATGTGAATAAGCCCTATTTCAAAAAACGGTGGAGTGTTCCTTTAAGTGTGTGGAAAACTGGTTGTGGATCAGGAAGGGTCTGGAAATTGGCAAACCGATGATGAATGGAAATAATATAAACTAAAGTTTGGATTTTTTTCTCCATTTGTAAGCTTTGCTTTCCGGTTGCAGATTGTGATCGTCTTTGAATTTGTTTTTTATTGTAATTCAAGTGTAAGATTCTAATTCATCATATTTGAAGCAAAGCTGTGATGCCCAAGACACCTGAGATGTTTCTGTGGCGTAGCAGGAGGTAAAGATCAGTCCATTCAACCCTGTTACACAAGTAGTTTGTCCACAGCCGAGTCATAACCATATACAGATCGAAAACACATAGACGTCTGTGTGTTTATAACGCTGTTAAAACTTGTTTTGATGTGTTCATGACACGCAATCGTTCAGGACTAATTCCTAACTCTCTTGTTATTCTCCTGAGACTCCTGCATCCAGGTTCAGCTTTCCATCACAGGAAGATGATGGTAATTTGAGATGCTGTTTCTCTTACACACACACACACACACACACAGGCCAGTTTTTTTTTTTTTTTTTTACAATTGGATTGCATTGGTTCATTTTTCACACCTGGGAAACAATCTTTGGCATTAGTCAGAAGTCAGAAAGAGCTTTGTTGCCATATATTTTTGCACATACAAGGAATTTGTTTTAGTACACAGAGACAACAACAAGAGCAATCTTTTGACGCTCTAGCGGATAATAAACAGAGCTGCTTGCGTCTTGCGGAAGAACATCGTAGCCGGAACTACTTCTCTCTGTTTATGTCTATGAAGAATCACAACGGTACTGGGTTACTCCGCCGCGGTATCCCCAAAGCAATCTAAAATAGTCAGAATATAAACACTTATTATAGGTGCACCCTAATGATTCAGGACAAGCTAAAAACACGGTTTGGAAAATGGATTCATGGTGTACTCACTTATTATATATATTTTTCTACATTTTGAACACAAACAAAGTTACGGACCGCAGCTCTGATTGGTTGTTTCTTACCGGGAGCGGATGACTTTCTGCAAATGGCAATAGGACCACTGGGAGGAGCCAGAGGAGCTTGATTTTTTTCACAGATTATCTGTCTCATATTCTACTGTCAGGACATAATGACAGGTTTAATAAATATATAAAAAATATTTTTTTACAAAAGTTCCCTACAGCACCTTTAAGGTGATAAATAAGTATAAAGTGGTCAGGATTGTCTGGGGAAAGAAACTGTTCTTGTGCCTGACTGTCCTGGTTTTCAGTGCTCTGTAACGCAGACCAGATGGCAAAAGTTAAAAAAGGAGATGGCTTGGATGTAAGGGATCCAGAGTTATTTTCTGAGCCCTTTTCCTCACTCTGGATGTATACAGTTTTTGGAGGGTAGACAGGGAAGCGGCAATAATCCTTTCAGCAGTCCGAACCGTTCTCTGTAGTCTTCTGAAGTCTGTTTTTTTTTGTATTCTCATTCAATTGTCTTACTAACTGTTTTCTAATTTTGATCTCCACTGTGTAATTTACTATAAAATCAACACCATTTGGAACAATGGAAAATAACATTAAATCCAAAACAATGTAACGTTGCAAAAAATAGTAATGGTTTATTTAAAATAATAACTGGTTTAAAATGTGCTTTATTTTCTTCGTGCAAAATATAATTTCTACTTTTTTGTGTTCTTTTTGAAGGAATTGTGAAATTGACGTGTGAGATACAACAGTGTCCTCTAAAGACTACATTTTTATTTTTTTGGGATAAAACGGTTTTTAGCGTAGGCCTATGTTGCACAACGCAGATTATTTCAGAGTGCCAAGCGAAATTGAGTTTAGGAAGTTTATGTTGTTTTTGTGGTGATTTGCACAGTAATTCAATTATTATTATTATTATTATTAATTAATAGTAATTACTATGAATTACACTAACCAGAGCACATAAATCTTGACATTGTCTATTTTTTCAGTGCTCCTGTATTTGAAATATTTATATTAATGGTAATTATTATTCATTTATACTAACAATTAGAATGTTATCATAAAATGAAATCGTTAATAATAATTATTAAAATGCTTCCAATGTGCGCTTTCTGAAAGTGAATCATGTACGTCTTGTGATATATTTATTATTTCAATGCCCAATAATTTAATTATTTTAAACAATTATTGTTTTTGTTATCATTATTAATTATATTAAGAGTTACACTGTTATAACGATATTAAATGATTAATAAAAATGTAGTCTTTTTTTTATGAAGCATCCAATGTGCATTTTCTGAAAGAGAGGCACATACATCTTGACAGTTTTTTTTTTCAATGCACATTAATTTACATTTTTTAATGGTGTTATTATAAATGATCAATTTTACTTACAATTGGAATATTATAATATTTAATGATTATTATGAAGTGCTCAGAAAGTGCATTTTATAAAATATTTTTTTAATATAACAATTTTAAGTTTTCCTTTTTATGAAAATTAAACGCATAAATCTTGTGCGTCACATATAAAAGAGGCTTATTCGTGGTTTGACCTCAGTGGTCTGTAAATGACATCTGTCAGATGGAAATTATGCTGATACATGCACATATAGGCACATACTGTATAGATTCCTCGTCACACTTGATCTGATCCCCAGAGGTCAGTACAATCATTAAATACACACAATATGCTCACGCTGATAAGACGTCACTATCCGGGAACAGGAAGTTGCATGTAGTAAAACAGACATCCTACTGTAATCTACTCACATGAGAGCTGTACATGACACATGCAGCAATATTCACTTTAGATTAAAAATAGTGTCTTTTTATGTCAGAACATTGCTTTTGTTTTGTTTCCTGTTCTATATTCTTTCACATAATTTAAACATATTGCTAATGCCGTTTCATGTCATTTTTAAAGGGCCTATGTGTTTTTTTAATTAAATTAAAATATATAAATAAATTGGTGATCTCAGCAGTGCAGTTCCTGACTCATTTCTTTTGGGAACTGAACCTGCAACATTTGTGTTCACAGCCATGTCCTTAACTGATTGGCTGCCGCTGCATTATTTTGACAGGTGCATGAAGTTCATGCTCCGCAGACAAAACAAAACCCAAATGAACCAAAACACCTGCATTTAAACCAAAACTAAAGCCCTCTTCAAAAGAATAACTAGAATGTCCAGTGCATTTCTTTGTTAATGGGAACTAAAATTAAAACTACTAACGAATAACGTTAAAAATAACGATTTTTATTTTACACAATTTAAATGAAATAATTTAAATAACCATCATATAATTCCCATGTATGTGATTTTCCCGAATTTTCATAGCAAAAATCTTCAATGTCTTACAAATATCCCTAATTTTCTTTGTACTAATTAAATATATAATAAATATAAAATATAATAACTTTTAAATATTTACTTTCAATGGTCAGTTTAGCAGGTCTGCTTATTCCCGCTCTTTTGGTTTTGTGACATAACATTTCTGCTGTGCATTGATATTTTAAGAAAGTCCAATGTCAAACGAATCATTATTTTTGTCTGGTTCCAGCGAGACTGAAGCATCTCCCTTCAGCGAAGCCATGAAAAATCCCGCCTTCAACACCGACCTTTAAGCTGCGAGTGGTAAACACCTGCGAAAACCATAGACATATAAATGCCTATTAATAGTATTTATATGTCTATGGCGAAAACGACTCAAACAGGAAGAGGAACAGAGTTAATCGCCACTCTGCAGCGCCGCCCTGTTGGTAGACTGAAGAACTGTATTTTATTATATGCTGGTACATCAAAAGAAGCAAATACAGTCAAACCACTTTTATACTTCATAATAAAATATGAAAACGAAGAGGAATCCTGAGCTGTGCATAACTTGTTATATCTGACACCACATTAGCACTATAAAGGAAACACAGTTTCTCTGTGTAATTTAGTAAATGAGTTCATGCAAATCGAATTGCTTTAATGATCACGATACCAGATATTTAATGTGTGTGTTTGCTCTTGGTAAGATAAAAATAAATCCAGTGAAAAATGACAATGCATATGTCTCTATTACCAGCACATACTAAGAAAAGCTTGCGTTATAATGATAAAATGGTCAAAAACCAAGATCCAAATGATGCTTTTCTCACTATAGATTGACTCTGCCTGCTGCATTCGTTCACTGAATATCACAGATATTCACAAGCCTCTAATTAAAGCGAGATCTGATATATCAGACATTTAGCATGTGCCTCTGTATTTCCATGGAAACTCGTTGCATAATGAAGGAAAGGGCAGAGATATATTTCAGAGATAAAAGGGAAATGGGAGCCTGAACCCTGTCATTAACCTGACTGGGCTCTTGGCTGCCTGATTTTGAAGAGGACTTTCTGTTGATTCGCATTTCGGCTAAACTGGATCCTCTTCTCAAGCCCATCAAATGCTCAGTTGCATATAAACTCCGCATTATGGGATAGCAGAAGCATATGTAACATGTCACGTTTGTGCGTGAGGAATGTGGGTGTAGATATTAGATGTTCCTCACCTACAATAGATTCCTCTTGGCGTGTGTTTGTTGCTTCATCCTAAATCCATTTTTTATGGGGAAAGATACTACAGTAGAAGGTGAAATGTTTTCTTTTAACAAGAAGTTAAAAGAAAACCAACATTTCCATCTTAATATCTGCTCGGCAATAACTGTAGACACATTTGCAATCAGTGTCAAAAGTGAAATAATATTCCTGGAATCTATATTTTGACTTCAGTACAGTGTGTCTGAATTGTTTGCAATTGAATTAATTCCGCATCTAATTAATAATATTTCTGTTAAATAATATATAAAGGTACATGCATTTTGATGAATGCATTGTATTAGTGAATCTCAACTTTAGGAATTATTGATATATAAATAAAAATATTTATCTATAAACATAGATTTTTTTTCGTGCATTAATTCATTGAAGTGAAAAATAATCTAA
Organism: Carassius gibelio; assembly: GCF_023724105.1. Taxonomy (NCBI): domain Eukaryota; kingdom Metazoa; phylum Chordata; class Actinopteri; order Cypriniformes; family Cyprinidae; genus Carassius; species Carassius gibelio. Next base: position 6,842,668 of record NC_068392.1, on the reverse strand, counting down.
CGATGGTTGAGCATCTCTTTTAGACGATAATTTTGTCAGACACCATTTTTAAGTATCCAATAGTATTTTTAAGTATGCAATACTATTTTTTTTCTTTTTTACATTCCAGTTTTGCATTAAAATATATGTGTCACGATGGAAATGTGAAAACTGTAACATTTTTGAGTGCATACTGTAACAGAACGGAATCATGAATAGTCATTACAGGAAGAGAGACAGATGCTATTTGTCTGTTTTGACTATGATAGACTCTAAAATATCCATAATGGTTTAAATATAATTATGATGTGTTGTGAAAGTAAAATATATCGCACTTTATACATATATAATCTTACAAATTTGTAATGTAAACAGTATTTTTTTTCTGATGTTCAGGTAGTAGTTTATACCTCTGTATAATTGAAACCGTATCTCCGTCTCTCTGACCAATCAGCGCTAGAACTCGGCCCGTCACGCTCTTATGCGCCAATCAAACGACAGAGAATAAAGCGCCCGCCCACCCTCTGGCCAATCGGGTATCCGCATCGCTTAGTACTGCGTCACATCACTGCACTCGCAGATGCAAATGCGTATAATTAAAAGACTCACGGTGTGAAACGTAGTGATGCTCCTCGTGCGTTAATTCAACGGGTTTCGAGAAAAGCTGCACACACACTCCTAATAAACAGATTCTGTTCAGCATTTATCTTTCCTTTGGCATTCACCCTTTGATTTCGTGTTGTTCATTTTGGACGCTTTTTGTTCATCAGGATTCATCTCACCCCTGGATATCAACCCAGCATCACACAGTGAGTAATATTCAGATTTAATCACGGACAAATTCATATATGCAATGCTTTTAATTAATATTATCGTGTGTTTTACCAATACTCTAAGATCCCTGTATCAAATCAAAGGATGAGTGTCCATCAGTGGTCCGTTATCTACAGTTCAGCATCCAGTGGTCCACGAGCTTCAGATATGATTTATGCTCATATGCAGATGAAGTGGATTATGTTGTGTGTTACTCAAACTACTAACCAGGCAAACTGACCTAAGTTGCAACCAAATGCACAGATGAGTTTTTGGACTGTCAAGTAAAGGAGCCTCTGTCCCAACTGCTTTTGTTTGATTATGGACAATTATTATTATTATTATTATACATATATTTATCTGATCATACATATCGATGTTTTAAATGATGGTGTAGTGTAGGCTATTTTAAATAGAACATAATAATATTAACAATAATAATAAACATATTACATAATGCTATTAATTTACATCCCCCCAAATTTTTTGTTGTCTATGTTGTTTGGTAAGTTTTTTGATTTTATAAATTTTTATTTGTCATTTTATTATATATATATATATACATATATATATATATATATATATATATATATATATATATATATATATATATATATATATATATATAATTTATTGTGTTATTTATTATGAGTATTAAATTATAAAGAAAAATTTATATGCTGTGTTATTTTTAAAAGTATTTTTAAATTACATATATTTATTTATTTACAAATATAAAATTACCTACATTTCAAATAAATAAAAGACTTATTATAATATTATGTGTAACAGAATATATACTTGTATATAATATAGGGACACATTAATCCACATTAATTGAAGGACGCATGTTTTGATCAATACAAATATTCTTTGAACCAAGTCTCTGTCACTGTTCTATGCTGATGCTTTGTTCCTTTTTGTTTGGATTCCAATCATAGTTTGTTTAAGGAAGAACAATCGAAGCCACTTGCCCGGGCGAGTATGAATTCTGCAATGAAATGAAGTGTGCAAAGATGTGGAATTGAGCCTGGTTTGATTCAACTGAAAGAAGAAACATCATGCACAGTGAAAAGTCGAACAGAATACACAGATCAGAACAGTTGAAAGTTTTATGAATATTTTAGACTGGGTTCCTTTCAAAGTTTAGTGCTTATAACAAGATCTCCATCAGTTCCTTGTTGGTTTTGAAGTCTTCTTAGCACATAGAGATCTGGCAGTTTGCCAAACCATGATCTTTTAGAAGAGCTCTTTAACAGAAATTGCATTTCAGAGTCTTAGGTTAGATGATCTTACTATATCGGGAATAGGATGGGAATATACTAGAATTCATTATTTTCATATCACATATTGCACTTAAGTCACTGTAATATCACCTTGCGTAAAACAACCACAGGTTCAGTAGAGATTAGGAGCGCGATGGTATCCATACCATTTGTTTTAAACAGTTTTGGACTATTTTCACTTGTAAACAATGTTGGATCTGTGCATATTCCGCTCCTGATTCAGACGAGACAATATAATGCACTATAATGGATATAGACTCGATCCATAATATTGCTGTTCGAGACAGAAGCAGCGGTTGGATGATTAAAAAACATCTGAAGGATGGATTTGTTTCTTATAAACACAGCTTTTCACTTCACAAGACATTAGATGATGGACTGGACTGTTGTGGATTATTGTGACGCTTTTATCAGCCGTTTGGACTCTCATTCTGACGGCACCCATTCACTTCAGAGGATCCATTCTTGAATGAGTGACACACTTCTCCAGTAAATTTCTCCAGATTTGTTCCCACGAAGACACTGAACACAAACTTGAATGGTCGGAGAGTTGTTTTTTTATTTTTAGGTCAACTGTTCCTTTAAAAATCATTGGCTGGTGCTTGTGGTTGTTTATCGCGTTGAAAATTGTTTAAACGCATTGCATTGTGGGATGCACTGCACCACGCAGTGCACTCTGGAAGTATACTGTACTATTTAGTGAATGCTGTCAGTATTTTGTAGGAAAAAGGTGCACACCATGGTGTAGTTCCAGCTTCTAATTAAACAGAGCATGTTAACCAGCCAAACCATTATAAACTGAAGCTAATTAATCAACCAGAAGAATATCAATCTAAAACACAGCGTTCCAGCAGGTGGACCTTTCGTGCTGAAGTGGCTTTTCTCTACATGATGATGTGAATTTATGTTTTCTCTCTGTTTTTTGGCTTTGATTTGTTTAGTTTCTTGAGCTGTTAGCAAACACAGCTGAATCATCAGGTCATGAATCATGGGTTGTGTGAGAGGCAGTCTCTGTAAGGAGTTTGAATGTTATACTGCTGTAGTTTATATTTTCACTCAAAAACACTAAAAGTGTTAGTCTGGAGGTGTTCCAACATAATGTGGTAGATTTCAATGCAAATGCTAATGCCGCGGCGTTATAGTAGCTGTACAAGTAATCCGACAAGTTTTCTCTAATCTGTGGGTTGATTTCTAGTAGCTGTGGTTTTATTGTTCACGCATGACAAACTGTTTCCACTGAAGCATTGACCTTTATTGAGCGCTTTACAAGAGCGGGAAAAGATTTAATCTGTGGCTTTGATGATCTTCTGTCAGGCGACACCATCTGTACAGCAGATGAGTGAGGGTTTGAGAGCTGAGAGTTGAGGAAAGACGGATTACAGAAGAGTTGACTGTCTAGTTTGATCTACGATCTGGGACTTTAAGACTGAAGGAAAACTGCAAATGCATCTTTCAAGGTCTGGTTCTGTGAGCGTCTGTTTATTTATGACGTGTCAATCCTCTAGTTTTGAATGGGGAAAAATGCAACTCTAAATATGGGCGCTCAATCGCAGGAAGCCCCGCCTTCTGAATAAAAGAGCCAATGGCTAATGGGTAAAGTCATCGTGTCACTGAAGAAGCGTCCGGTTGCTCTTAGGACTGTGCATGCTCACCGACTGATCTAGCTTGAGAAATACGCTTTTAATAACGCTATTTGAACAAGAGTAAGAGCATTTATGACACAGTTGTTGTCAGAGTTCTTTGGTGATTTCAAATATGAAATTTAAATCGCAAACTTAGTGAACAGTTTTAGAGAATTTGATGTTTCCCCATTCAAAGAGATAGGAGTTTTTTCATCTGTTTTTAATACTTTTCATTTAAATCTTTTTTTGAATTTGTATTTTTCTTAAAAACTAAAGCAATAAACGTGTATATATAAAAAAAAAAGTCACAGTGTGCTTAGATTCAACTACTAATATAACATTTTCTAATAATATTTTTTCCCTTCAACCCTGTGATTTGACGTGCGTTTTGATGTTAAATTTTAATTTGGAAACAAAAACAACTTTTGTATAATTAGATGTGTGTGTTTTAATTGTGTTTTTTTTGCGCAGTTAAATCGAGTCGAACTGCTTTATTTGTGCATGTTACACAGAACACAACCCGAGCAGATTCCTAAAAGCTTTGTAAAAGAAGATTTGAGTTGTAAATGACAGGATGCTGGGAACGTTTCCTCTTGTGGGCTTTGCACCGGGAGTCATTTCAGTGTTTTGTTTTGTTGTCGTGAATGTATGGGAATAGTTAATAACCTCATATTCTTTGAAAACATATTGAATCATAGGCAATGTCTATGTATTTGAGTCTTCGCAGGGGTCGGACACAAGCACTAAAAAGGCGAAATGTCTGCAAATTGAGTCAATGGTTCATATGTGAATGAAGGTCTAGTCTTATGAGCGCAGATGTTTAATGAATTAACAAAGGGATGCTGGCGTATTGAGAAAATGTAAAGGGTCTGTTGTAATGCTTTTAAATATTTCAACAGGGCCATGCCTGCAATACAACAGTTTGTGTGTGTGTGTGTGTGTGTGAGAGAGTTACAGTTTCATTCTGTTTAAATGGTGGTTTAATATCAATATATGTAATATTCAGTCACTATATTAAATTGCAAAGTCTGAAAAAACATGAAATGGGGGTCCATGAGTTCAAAAATCAAACGGAAACTCTAATTAGTCAAATCTCTTTCATATGAGCTAGTATTTGTTTTTTTTTCTTCATATGAGTGCAGCTGTTTATTTTGTTCAGTTTAACGTAAATATAAAAAAAATAGTTTATTTATTTTAAACATTTTTATTTTTAATTTGTATTATTATTATTATTATTATTATTATTTCCATCACTGTTCACTTTATAAATGTTTTAGTTTATTTTTTAATTACATTGAATTTTATTTAATTGTTTAATAAGACACTGGTTGTTGTTTATTAAACGTTTAGCTTTTATTCACATGGTTTCATTTAAATCTATTTTTGTGTATTTTTTTACATTTTATTTTAAATTTATATTACCATGTTTCTAATACTTTTTAATTTATTTGTTTTAATTTGAATTCTTGTACTGTTTTTATATTTTAATTTAAATTCATTTATTTAATTTGGTATTATTATTATTATTATTATTATTATTATTATTTAGCTATAATTTAATTTTGTCTGTTGGATCAGAGACCAGTAAGCTGCTTATTAACTGCTAAAACTCACTCAATCCTTTAGCTTTTACCAGTGTTTGAACATAAGAAGGAAATTCAGCTCAGTTCAGCAGACAGGGTTTCCTGTAGAGTATGAGTACTTGACTCGTGTCTGGACTTGGATTTGTGTGCACACATGTGGGCTCCTATCACAGCAGGAGTTGTTTTAGAGTCAGAGGGAATATCTTAAAGATGACTGGTTGCAACCGTGGCATTTATGGATTAATTGCAGGTTTGGTCCTTCATAAGATCTGTCATTTACAGTGAAGATGTCTTGATATTTAACAGCGGATTGATGTGATTGTTGAAATATGAAATCGCTGATATCGCTGTTCTTTTGTTACAGGTCTCAAAGCACACTGTGAGGCTTGTTAAGAAAAGGAAGCTAAACACACAGGCGGGTTTGATGTATATAGCAAGCTTCGTTTGTGAATATGTAGTGATCTGCTGCTCTGCTAACTCTCCATTTGTTGGAGTTGTATGAGTGATATTATTTGGTGTCACTATACTGGATGTCCACCAGAGAGAGGCAGAGCTTTACTAAACACAGCCTTTAGGTTCTTTCACCTCACCTTCAGAATCTACCTGTGGATGGAGTTTTTGAAGTGTTTACTTTAAAACTTGAAATTTTAACAATAAAATTAATAAATGCAACAAAAAAGAAGTGTTTAATTATAATTATTTTAAATCAATTCACAAAATATTTACATGCATTTTAATTTAACAAAAATGTATTTAATTTAAATGCATTTTATGTAATGAAAAAGTATTGAATAAATCTGTATTGGTTTTAGAATCAAATTTTGTTAATGAAATTAATATGCAAGGAATAAAACATCTTCATTATTTACATTTTGTTTTCACAAAAATATACTAAATTCTGTTGTAATTTTTTTTATTAAATTTATAATTTTAGAATGAATAAAAGAGTATGCATTTTTATTTAATTATATTTTTTAATTAATAATGCAATTTTATATATATAAATATATATATAATTAAATTACATTTTCTTTAAATTTAATAAATTAAAAATAAAAATAGTCTCCAGTTGAATGTTGATGCTGTAAGGTAAATGTTGTTCTAAAAAATTTATTGAATTTAAAATAATTTAATAAAATTGTCATTTTAATCTTATTTTAACAAGATTTATAATGCAAATTAAATTTGATTAAATTAATAAAAAGGTGACATAAACATTGCATCAGTTGCATGTTTATACTAAGTTAAATGCTGTTCTAAATTATATATATATATATATATATATATATATATATATATATATATATGTATATATATATGTATATATATATATGTATATATATATATATATATATATATATATATATATATGTGTATATATATATATATATATATATATATATATATATATATATATATATATATATATGTATATATATATATATATATATATGTATATATATGTATGTGTATATATATATATATATATATATATATATATATATATATAACTTTAATGTAATTGTTTAGTTTGTTTTCATATTTATTTTTATGTTTTTTTTATCTTAATAGAATAATTTAAAAAAGGGGTGACTATTAACAATAAGAACTGGCAAACAACAGTTATTAGTCTTCAGTTGTGTGTTGATAACTGAAAGGTAAATGGACAGACGTCTGAAATGACAGGAACACGAGGGCGTGACTAGTCTCGTTCCCTCTCGTTCCCTCCCTCCTGTTGAAGTTGACTTCAGAGAGAGATCGTGTTTGTGGTTAGTGTACGGTGGCATGGCACAGAGTCAGAGCTGCTCTCAAAGCATGGGAGCGTATTACTGCCTCGTTCACAGGAGGTACAAGAGAAGACGCAAAAAACGATCCGAGCGCAAAGGTAAAGCCTTTCATCATAAACGTGTTATTTGCAAATGTTTATGTAAACGTTTGCCTTTTGTTTGACACTTGCTTTTCCTATGTTTGTTTGATTGTTTGGACTACATAAAACTGGAATCTACAAAAATATTGACAGATTGTTGTATTTTGAGTAGATTTCATGTTTGCACAAATTAGTGTTAGTATTAATATCATTTGCATTGCTTTTTAATGCCAAGATATAGTTAAACAATGTTTACGATCTTGGAAAACGTGGAAATGTTTTGTAAATTTGAAAGGCTGGAACAGTAATTTTATATACATTTTATAATCTTACATTTAGTTTTTCTTTTGTTAATAAAGTTATTGCACAGCAGACATAATATTTAGAGTTGAGCATGCTCGATTTCTGTCTGTACGTGTTTGCTAGCATTATTTCTGACACTTTTTCGCCATCAGTGCAAATAAAAGTCAAACTTGGCTCCAACTGGCATGAAATCATTGCATTTAAATTTATTAAATTAATTCAATTCAGCCTTAGTCATTGAAAAGTCACTTTTCCTATATATAAACAGTTAATGAAAAAGCTATTTTAAAGTTATCTAATGGAACGGAAAATGGGAAATCTATTGGATGAAAGGTGTTTGTAGTTCAGATAGCTGTTGTTGCTGTCCTCCTACATACTAGTCGTTGCCTTATTTCTGCCTGCTGTGCTGTAGCTCTCAAGCGTTATTTTTAAAAGCTCGTGCTGTTTCTCTCTCTCTCTGAGATTGTGGTGTCGGTGCTGAAGGCAGCAGAGAGCAGGTTCAGGTCAGACAGCTCCTCATGTGTGAAGCTGACGCGGCTGATCTCTCACTAATCCAGTCCAGCGCCGCCGCCAGTCACAGATGAGCACCTGTGTTATTGATCAGATAAAAGATTGTATCATTCATTTCTTTAGTGAACAGATAACCTTTTAATTCCCTTCTGCAGAATCATGATGCTCTGATGGACGCTGTTCATTTGGAGCCAACAGTCTCTTAAATTGCTGGATGGAGGTCTTGATAAGCAGTTGTTTTAGTAGCTTTAGCAGCTTTCCAGTTGATACATTTTTTTTTAAAGCAGTGAAGAGAGTTGTAAGAAGTGTAAATAAAAATAATAATAATAAATGTGATTATAAAAACTATATATATATAGAGAGAGAGAGAGAGAGAGAATTTATTAATATTTTATTGGTTAATAATAATAATAATAATACTTCATTCATATTTATTATTTATCTCTTTATTATTGTGAGGGAGAAAGAATGGAGAAATGTTTAGAAAACAGAGCCTATTTATGAAAGATTATGGGAATTTCATATTTCAGTAATCATTTTTGTTGTTGTTCTTGATATTTTCAAATTCTAAAGGCGAATTGAATGAATCAATTTAATGGTATTTATTTAAAGAAATTGACCCATGTATATTTATTAATATATTTGTAAATTGCATCTAGTATATATTTATATAATAATGATAAATAAAAAATATGATAAAGGTTGTTATTATTAATTTAATTATTTAAAATTGTTTAAAATAAGAAGTACATTCTTCTTCTTCTTCTTTTTACGCAGATCAATTTTATTATTATTATTATTATTATTATTTTCTCAGTTTACTGCTGTCTAGGAATAAGACTGCAGTGGGAAATAATCCTCAAGCAAGGATTACAAACTTTCTTGCATCAGCTGGGTGAAAACACACACACACACACACACACACACACACACACACACACACATACACACACAAATGCCGACTTATTTTCTTATGGATGCCTATTGAATTTTGAACAGAAATGGGGCACAGCAAATTAGATAAACCTGGTTACTTAAACGTTTCTACACCCTGTGCCATCGTCTCTCATGCTCAAACATGGAGATAAAAAACCAATTTCCTCCAGACCAAGTGTAATGGAGTGAAGTCCTGGGGGTGGACTGTGAGTTTAATCTACTGGAGGGGGAAATAAATTCAGCTTTAGCTCAAGCGGTTCAGGTTTGACCAGCCGTGTCCTCCTCTCACTTTCACTCGCTCTCACTCTTTCTCTGTGGCATGTGGTCTGGCCTGGAGCTTTGCTGATAAAGTGTGTTATCTATCCTGATCTCGCCTGTGCTTGCTGATTCATCTGTTAGGAATAATGGGGGCTTTTCACATTTTTAGAAGTTTACTTCTAGTTCAAACAAACATTAAAAGTCATGTTGTTTACTCACCCTCGAGTCGTTCCAAACCTGCATGACTGACTGACTTCTGCAGAACACAAGAGAAGATATTTTAAACAATGTTTAACTGTTTTGGTCAATATAATGGAAATCAGTGGCGTCCAAAACAACATAACATTGGATCCCTTTGACAAAAAAAAAAAAAAAAAAATTTTTGTAAATGAGTAACAAATTTCTGTTCTTTTTTTTTTTTTTTTCAGCTGAATTTTTGACTCAATATAAACTGGATGGGAAAAAATGCAACTTTCTTCTGTCTTAGTATGTCTGACTCCATTTTTCTAGCTCTCTCTATCACTGTTGGTGTGTGTGTCTCAGCTCATGTGTTAAATAGTGAAATCACTTGATTGGCTTTACGTATTGACACACAGCCTTGCTGCTGCCCGCAGAGTCCCTATGGAGTCAACACTAAACAAATGCTGTCATAAAAATGTTACAGCTTTATTTGCTTTATTTTGAGCTTTATTTTCAGCTCTGATGCTAAAGCCTGTGACCGGCTGTCAGCATTGTGTGCTAAGAGTTCATAGAGACCATGACACATTTGCAAAGCTAAGCTCACATTTAAAAGCAGAACTATTTATTGTTTGGTGCCTAACCAATATTTCAGGAAAGACCTTTTTTTTTTTTTTTTTTTAAGTCTAGTAAATTATTTAGTAACTACATGTTTTGGTTTTTCCTCCACAGGGATCATCAGCACCACAATGAATGAAGGTAGGCAAAATTTCTGTTAAAAATATAGTTAGTTGAATTTTCATGTGTTTTAAAAAGATCTTTGCAAACGTAAATCCTTTTGATGTGCTTTCAAAGTTAATTTGTATGCATTTTATTGTTTAAAGAAGCATAAAAGTGCTCTTTTAAGTCTTGCAGTGTTGATTTCAGGTGGAAATGATTTCTTTGAGTAGAAACTTCTGTGTCACTTTTCTGAACACTGTCATTGCCTGTTATATTATTCAGTCAGACAGATGCCATGCCCCAAACTCACACCATTGGTTGAGCCCATGTTGAACAGATCAGGATCTTAAAACAGACCAATGTTTGCTCACGTTCAGGCTTCGTCTCATGATCGTACCTCTACTGCTGTGCATTCGAAGCCGTCTGCTCTCCATGGTCCTGAATTCATCTTTTTTAGCTCACAGCTCTCCATGGTGCTGAACAACAGTGGCATTTAATGCACCGTCCCGTGCTGTTTTAAAGCACCAAATGCAGTTCCCAACGTGCTTACAGTATCTGTGATGCCATTTCAACTAGAAAATGCCTTGAGCTGACAGCTGATATCTTAAACACTCTGTTAATGTTTTGTTTTTCTTTAAGAAATTTAAGCCAAAAGTTCAGTTATAGAGTCACAGGCAAGTTTAATGATTATTTTATACAGTCCGAATCCAATTTGACTTTTGATTGATAAATTAGCCAACATCACCCACCATTCAGCTTTCGTGATTTATCAAGCTTCTCAGGCTTTTTTATCACAGACTCTCTTATCAAAATCTTGACGGTCATATCCTCATTCAAGCTTATATCTGTATAGACGCTTCCATATTTCCCGGCCGTTGGATTCAGTTATTTTGTTTCTGCCAATATTGGTTTCAAAATATTTTGTGAATGTTGCTACAGAGGTGTGGTAAAGCCTGAGAATGAATGTTCTCTTGATTTTTGAGCAAAAAGTGATTGTTAAATCCCATCTGCTAATCAGCTTTCCTTTTTGATGCTGTTTCTAATTGGTATGACCTCAGTTTTTAAGTATGTTCAAGTATTAGATCCAATAAACAGAACTGTTCCTCACCAACAGATGTTTAATTCCTCTAAACTGTTTTCTGTTCACACTCAAGCTTAGGCTCGAGTGCTAAAAGTGACTGTTTTCTCATAGTGTGCTCTGCCTGTCTCTTTCACTGATTCATTGGGGAATATTAGCATTTAATTGGGCAATAATTGCACCTGCACATTAGATGTCTCCCATCATTAAAGCTGGATAATTAGCCTCATTAAGGAAGCAGACGGAGGGTGTAAGTGGAAACAGATGACTTCAGTAAGCAGAAATGATGATTGGAGATGAATTTTAAATGGTCTTGGTTTCTCTACATTAGGAGCCGGTGGGCGGCCCAGGGGGCAGCAGAAGCTCTGCAATCTGGACGTGGATGAAGAGAAACGCATGAGTGAGTGTTCTGTCGTTTTTCCATATCTACCTCCATCTCTTTGGAAATGCACATGTGGATAACAAAATATATGTTCTAATTTATGCATTACTGAAAAGTGACCAAAAAAAAGAGCTTAATTTGACATAGATGAAAACCACAACCTAGACAGAACTATGAAGGAAGCCCTTGGCGACCCAAAAGGAATAGGACAGGTCTCTAGTGGAAGTCAACCAAGGCCTTCAATGATGCCCAAGAATCACAGGAAAACACAAGAGCCAGTTTTGGCTACAATGCTGTTGTGCAACTGAACAAGATTTTATAATATCACTCTATTATGTCTGTAGACCCTATTGACAAGATTGTCCCAAACCGACATCTGAGTTTGATTTTCTTCATCAGTTGTTTCTGTATGTCTGCTCTCTCTCTTTCAACTTATATTTCCTGAGCACCAAATGGAGTAACTTGTCAAGCTTTTACTGCAGGATGTTATAAATGAGAATTTACAATCATTTCCATCAACTTTGGCAACTGGTTGATATGATGTTCTTTGCGTTGGTAGTTTGCAGTTGTTCTTTAGTAAGGGTCAAAATCACACATTCTTTATTTAATAATACAGTCAAAAAATATATATTTGGGGGAAAGAATCTGGATTCCCAGGAAAATGTAGGTATTTACAATTAATTTTTTTAAATCTAAATAATGTAAAAACTGAAAGTTTGGTATTCAATTTGTTCTTTTATGTTAACAAGGCAATTTGCTGTCAATCTAAGTGTCATAGCTAAAAAAAATATTATGAAAGCAATATTAATATTTTTAAACCATATTAATATTACAGTATCATAATGTAAAATGTTTCCGACTAAACCTGCTTTTAGGATGCTATCATTTCAATCCAGCTACAAAGTGAGATGAAAGAATCCCTAAATTTTACATTTACAAGGTCCTGCATGGAAGGCATTGTAAGTTACTCTCTCTGGACATCCCAGGTTCGTGTAGCATGGACGTTAAAGAAAACCGCAACCTGGACAACCTCTCCTCCAAAGAAGTGCTGGGGGTGGGGCCTCACTTAGCCAATGGGAATGCTCGGGGATTGAGCAGGAAGCGCCCATTGGAGGAGGGCAACAAAGGTCACGGACATTCCAGATTCCGGCCCAAGAAGCGCAGGAAACCGCAAGGGCCAGTCTTGCCGAAAAATGCTCTCATGCAACTGAACGAAATCAAACCGGGACTGCAGTACAAACTTCTGTCTCAGACGGGGCCGGTACACGCACCTGTGTTCATTATGACCATCGAGGTTAATGGACAGTTATTTGAGGGCTCAGGCCCAACGAAGAAAAAAGCCAAATTGGATGCAGCCGAAAAAGCACTACGCTCTTTCGTTCAGTTTCCAAATGCATCCGAAGCTCACCTCGCGATGGGCCGCACGCTGACTGTTAACACAGACTTCACCTCAGATCAAGCAGATTTCCCAGACATGCTATTTAATGGATTTGAGACACCCGCTCCACCTGAAGACCCCTTCTACCTGAGTCTTGGCAGCAATGGGTCTCTTTGCTCCCTAAACGGATTTGATTTGCCCGTGGTGCTGAAAAACAACAACGGGTCATATCCTCCCCTCCAACTACCCCCTGCACTCACAACGCCCCCTACAGGCAGTGGCAAAAACGCTGTCATGATCCTGAATGAGCTTCGGCCAGGTCTGAAGTATGAGTTTGTGGCTGAGAGCGGTGAAAGCCATGCCAAGAACTTTACAATGGCAGTTACCGTAGATAGTCAGATGTTCCAAGGCTCCGGACGGAATAAAAAGCTGGCGAAAGCGAGGGCGGCCCAAGCGGCTCTGTCAGGGCTTTTTAACATGCAACTGGACCAGACACCGTCCCGACAGCCAATCCCCAGAGAGGGACTTCAGCTACACCTGCCTCAGGTGAGAACTGTGGCCATTGACATACTGCACTTGCCTGTCTCTCTTATGAAATAATCACATTTGTATATATAAAAATATCTTGTTGTGTTTTTCCTACATTCATAGTATTCCCCCCATGCTAACACTAGGTGTTAACTGTCTAAGTGGTCATTGTTTGGTCAAAATGGCATCATATAGTGGACTAAGTTTAGGCTACGATGAACATAACTGTCATCAATGAATTCAGTTTCTATATGGCCACATACATAGGAACTCTGTCTCGCATTTGATCAAGCTTGATATTGAAAAAGCAATTTAAATGCGATTAAATGCTATGCTTCAGTAGCTCTGCTTCGCTATCGTTTGTCTTTTATTAAGCTCCTGCCAGTCTTCATTGAACAATTTTAATTACACAAACGTTTCAGTTGGATTTCAAATGAACTCGAGCATTAAACCTTTAATTGGTGCGCCAGTGTACATGGCATTATTTACACATTAGTTGATCCTGTTAATAATCCCTCCCATTCCCTCTTCATAACAACCAAAGATAATAAAGAGAATCTTAATTAAAATCAGAAACAGAAGCACTTCTCAAACAGGAAATCACATCGCTCTTACCATTCTGTCTAAACAGATCTTTCACTAAAAGGTCTGTGTCAGTTAATGTCTTGCATTTGCCATTCTGTCAGCTATTTTCAAATAGATGCATGTTCTGTCTTTAAAAGCATAAATTTAATGCATCCTTGGAATTTATTCTGTTGTAACAGTTCCATCGTTGCTGATTAACTAAGTGACATGCTAGCACCATTGCTAGCAGTGTACAGTTGTTTGTACAGTTATGGTTGTGGGTTCCTCAGGTCCTCGCGGATGCTGTTTCCCGTTTAGTTGTGGAAAAGTTCAGTGAGCTGACGGATAACTTCACGTCTCCACATGCACGGCGGAAAGTCCTTGCGGGTGTTGTCATGACAACTGGTGAGCACAATGCATCCTTTTGACTGGGACACTGAATTAGGTGCTATTTGGCTAAATCACGCTGACCGTTTTATCAGGTACGGATGTGAAGGATGCTCAGGTAATATGCGTCAGCACGGGAACCAAGTGTATAAATGGGGAGTACATGAGTGATCGAGGACTGGCCCTTAACGACTGCCACGCTGAGATCATCGCACGTCGCTGCCTCATCAGATACCTGTACAGTCAGCTGGAATACTTCCTCAGGTGAAACACATTGTATCATGTTACGACTGTCAGTTTAAAGGTGTCATAGAATGCTAAAATCACTTTTATAAGGTGTTTGAACAAAGTTGTGTGGCCGACGTGTGTGAAAACAACCAGCCTATAATGGTAAAAATCCACTCACTCGTTGTTTTTTAATCCCCAAAAAAATCATAAACAGTCTCTCCACATGAGCAGTTCCAGACTGTGACGACATAGTCTGTGAAAATCCCGCCCTTTTGTGACACTCTCTGCCCTGTTAGCATATAAACAGCCCTGAGTGAGAAGCAGCAGTCCGCCATTACTGTTCTCTTGCTGTAGCTGCTGGAGAGATGTCAGCGCCATCGCAAAAGACATTAAAAGTGTCGTGTGTCGGGATGCACCAACGAACATAGGTGTCTCCACCACAGAGGACACAGTGGTTAAATTTCATTTTCAAAGGAACTGTCGCAGAAAAAAAACAAAAAAAAAACAGAAAAGTCCTATACTTTGTGCAAACAAGAGTCAGTTCAGCGATGAAGTTGTGCAAAGATTGCTTCTGAAAGGGATCGATACTGATGCTCGTGCACAGACGTCCAGACTCAAAAGTAAGCATCAAACATTTTGTTTTCTAAAAGCGCTTCTTTGCTCTCTGTAAGGCTAATGTTGCAAAAGCTACCATTGTCTCTGCCTGTTTTTACTGATGCTGCCTAAATGTGCTATCAAAATGATCGTATATAGGAATGTGGTAGTTAAAAATTTGCATTTGTAAGCAATGTGTGAGATCAGTAAAACGGTCACCAGCAGTTAAACCGTAATACCGGTGGTATGCCCGCGAGCATGAGCTCTTGTAGCTCCGCACTCGTCTAAGAAGGGAGCAGGGTTGCCAGGTTTTCGCAAAAAAAACCTCCCAATTGCTACTCAAGACTAGTCCTATCGCGTTTTGAGGATGGTTCCCTGGTAAATTTCACATGACTGGGGTTGATTCAACCCATGGACATGAAAAGCAACCTGCGGAAATAGTGTTAAAGTAGCCAAAAAAAAAAAAAGGGAGGCTGGAAAACCAGCTTATTTTCATTTAAAGGGGACATACACATAAACGGAGAGTTTTGGCTATTACCCTAAAAGTGCCAATTTCAAGAAACTATAAAATATTATCTGTGGCTTATTTTGAAATCAAATGTATCATACACAATCTAGGGACAATTTTAAATATTGTATCAATGCATTCTATAGCACCTTTAATGTTATTTAATAATAATTATATATTAATAAATAATAGTAATTATAAAAATATGTATTATTGTTTGGGTGGTAGCAATACTGTCTAATCGTCCTTTATTTTATAATCATTGACAAACTATTCATATTATATTCAATTTCTCAGATGCCAATTTGATGTGAATTGATTTGGACATGGATATGCCTGTGTAATCAATTAGTAATGACCTTTCTTCACTGTGAAATAATAAATGACAGATTTGATGAGAAGGGTGTCAGGCCAAGGGCCTGTTTTACATTATAGACATTTCAAAGCCCTCCTAATTTTCTCAGTTGACATCACAGATCTCACAAGTGTGTGTGTTTTCTCTTTAGCGACAGCACTGAGGAACATGAGAAATCCATATTCAGATGGTGTAGTGAACATGGCTACCAGCTAAAAGACGATATTCAGTTCCATCTGTACATCAGCACATCGCCCTGCGGAGATGCCCGGATCTTTTCCCCTCACGAGGCTGGAGTCGAGGGTATGATGGATGGATGGATTCGCTCATTTTGTTGTTGTATGCCACAATAAAATAAGGATCTTTTTTTACAAAGTATTTACCTAAATTCTAGCACACTCTTTTTAGACCAGGGTGACCGACATCCGAACCGCAAAGCCCGCGGACAACTGCGAACCAAGATTGAGTCTGGAGAAGGGACAATACCAGTTCGTACGAGTAACACCATTCAGACCTGGGATGGAGTGTTGCAGGGAGAACGACTGCTAACCATGTCGTGTAGTGACAAGATTGCCAGGTATGATGCTGTCAGTGGAGGACTTAAAGGGTTACTCCACCCCAAAATAAAAATGTTGTCATTAATCACTTACCCCATGTCGTTCCAAACCCATAAAAGCTATGTTAGTCTTCGTAACACAGTTTAAGATATTTTGGATTAAAACTGGAAGGCTCTTTCCACCTCACTGTAGCACTATTTTGGAGAATATGAGCTGTGTCAGCCGTGCCACAAGGGTGCGCTGTTTTCTTTCAAATCAAAGCGTAAATACATGCAGAAAACGTATCCTTGTGGCGCGGCTGACACAGAAGAGCGTAAGTTGCATGCATACAGCTCAGATTCTCCAAAATGGCACTACGGTGATGTGGGAAGACACAGAGGAGACAAATCGTTGAATAAAGTCGTAATTTTTGTTTTATTCGCTTACAAAAAGTATTCTTGTTACTTCATAGTATTATGGTTGAACAACTGATGAAGGATTGACTATTCTGATGATGTCTTTTAATACTTTTCTGAACTTTGACAGTATAATTTAATTTTTGATTATTATTATTATATTTTTAATTAGATGACCATCTTACTTTTTTGCTAATGCTCAACTTCCACCCACCCCCACTACCTTCAACGAGTCCCTCCCATTAGCATTCCGCCGCCTGCATCCATCAGCAAGCAGAAAGAAGCTGATTGGCTGCCTCCCTGGCTCTGAAACCCCAATCACTTCAGCTCTCTCCAGAGCAGAGGGCTCCCTAGAGCAGGGGCATTGGGTCCCTGATTAGGGCTCTGATTATGGTCTCTAAAAAACAGCCTTCCCGCTGAGGGAAGCCTGCTGCAACAAGCACACCCACATGGATGCCAAGAAACCCACTCCAGTTAAATGCAATCATTATCATCCAACTGTGAGCTGAGGCTTTTTGTGAGCTCAGATCTCATGCATCATCTTTGGAAAAAAAACTCCGACTCCTTTTTCCTCATGCAACCAATGACTTTGTTTCCTTCTGTGCACACCTGTACTTCTCAAACATCTGTGGTTTTCTTATTCCCCCTGTAGATGGAACATGATCGGAGTGCAGGGGTCTCTTCTGAGTCACTTTACAGAACCCATCTATTTCTCCAGTTTAATTTTGGGAAGTCTGTACCACGCAGACCATCTTTCCAGAGCCGTGTACCAGCGCATTGCAGACATGGATGATTTGCCCAAACCATTTGCCCTCAACAGACCTCTTCTTAGTGGTAAAACAACTCAAATGAATTACTGATTGGATGAGTTTTCTCAGCTCTTTGCCCAGCCATGTCTGTTACATCCCTCCTCTGCAGGTATTAGTAACACAGAAGCAAGGCAACCTGGGAAAGCACCAAACTTCAGCATCAACTGGACAGTCGGAGATCAGGGTTTGGAGATCATTAATGCCACCACAGGAAAAGATGATCTCGGAAGACCGTCTCATCTCTGTAAACGCGCCCTTTATAGTCGCTGGGTCGGTCTACATGCCAAGGTGAAGCATTTCTGTAAAGCTGGATGATGGTTTATGGAAAAATAATAACTATCCAGGTTTTTTTTTTTTTTTTTTTATATAAATATGGTAACTTATCCCTTTACCTCTCTCAGCTCAGTGAAACTCTACGGATCCAAGGATCCCGGCAAGGCTCCTACCACGACGCAAAACAAGCAGCAGTGGAATATCACAATGCCAAACAGACTCTCTTCGAAGCTTTCTACAGAGCGGGACTTGGAGCATGGGTTGAAAAACCCATCGAACAAGACCAGTTTTCCCTTACCTCTTAAGATAAACAGAGAGAAAAGGATTGTCTGCAAGAGATCTTTTGTACATCAGCATGGAATGCAAGGTTTTAATCTAACCTCTACAGTTGTTATATTTTTGCCTCCGTTATTACTAAGAATTGCATGGTTTCTTTTATCTGTTGAAAACGGTTGTGTTCACTTCAAAAATGGCTTGGTTAAAAAAAAATGCTGAAAACTTGGTGCTAGGTAAAAGGTGGACAATACCTTGCACTAAACCAAACCAGGTGACTTTCACGGTTCTGGCTTCATTTTACCAAAATGTACTGATAGACATATCTGTTATATAAGAAAAACATCTGATACCGATAGTAGGTACTTCTAGTACCAGTGGTGGTACTGTGCTTTTAGCCACCTTTTTAAACACCCTAATATACATTACATAACTTCAAATGCATTTTATTTTTACATTTAGCTAACTTAAGGTGCTTAAATAACAGTCAAGCTGTGATAAGTGAGGGATACTGCACAGCTACCTGAGTATTCAGACAGACCATGGTATATAGAAAATGAAGTGCTATAAACAAGCCTCCCATTGATGGGACATAATTAGCTGTTTAAATAATAAGCCGATTTCTATTAACTCCAATAGTTACAAATACAGGCCAACAGCAGTAATTGCTAAAAACAAAATTAAATTAAATAAGCTAAAAATAATCCAACAAAATTACCCAACAGGCTTTGGGTAAAGTGAAAACCCAGTGTTTTTTGCTTGCTTGTTTTTTAATAGTTATAAATGTATTTTTTATGTACATGTTTTTGTCTAAAACCACAAGTTCTTGTTTGATATTAAGAATGTGATGCCATTTTATTGAAAACAATAAAGACTGCATTGTATCATCAGAAATCGAAGTTAATCAGGTGGCAATTGGGGAAGATTTGTTTCGTAAAAAACGAAAAACTCAAAAGTTTGATCATCTGTGATTTTTCAGTCATTGTAATTATGTACACACTAATTTACAATGTTACAGATTCCAGAAAATTGCTTTAGATTTTACACTGATTACTTTGTTCTTGCCTCAAATGGCTGTTTTATGTGCATTTGTGTTCCTCTTTGCATGTCATCCATGAAGTACACAGGACCGTAGTGTGTTCACTTTACAATTTAGAAGGGTGCTTTGTAGCCGTAGTGCACTAATGTCGAAGCACTAATGTGAACTTCACAGTGGGTTTCAACTCAACAGTCTATGCTGCATTATGTCACCAAAGTGACTGAGAGCAACATTTAGGACCAGGCCGTTATTATTTAGTTTGACGTAGCTCAGCAGGAGCTCTAGAATCATGGCAAACTCTAGAACTCAACCTAGAGCTTGTCCTGGAAAATTCCCATGATGTTCCCAATGTGTTCTGCCGTTCAGGATGCTCTTTGTTGTCCGAGTCCCGCTTGGATTAGTTTTGAACTGGTTCAAGAAGTTGCTTTAAGTGCTGCGTCTAAGCAAAGACTCGAAAGCTGCATGAGTATTCACATAAGAAGAAAAGTATAAAGGGAACTGTACTGTAAGAAAATAAAATGATCACATTTTTGTGTATACTGTTCTCTTTGAATTTGGTCTGTCAAACTTTTGGTTCATGTTTTCTAACATTCCCCAATAATAATAATTGCATAATTTTCTCTTATAATCCTGAAAGTCATACTTAATTTCCAAAAAACTGTATTTTGTGCAATTGCACTGACTTTTGAGAGCTTGAACGTTTTTTTTAAATACCCAAACAATTTGATAGACTTGGTGAGGGATTAATAACACATGATCAGTATTCTGTGCGTTCTTAAGAACAAAAGAGTGGATTCGTTTCTGGAATTCAAATTCCACTAAATTATGATCTTTTGTTTACCTGCAATAGCGACATGCTAAATGAAGCGATTAGCAGTGTGATAATCGCAGTGACTAGAGGGAAATTATGTTTATCTGAGCTCGTTGTGCCGGATTGGTCTTTGAACAATGGCACTTTCAGCTAAAGTGCTTTTATACGTGCCTCCTTTAATTCCCATTCTAGAGTGTTTCTCCTCTTTTTCTCTTTTTACATTACCATTTATCCGTTTGAGGGCTGAAGCCCCTTGTTTCGCTGAAGACTGCAAGAACTTTTAAAAGCAAAAAATTCTGGAGTTTCTGGCCTCAGTCATGAACCCTGGATTTGAACAAATATTTGTATTACATTTACATTTATGCATTTGGCAGAATTATTTGGAAATAATTTCGTGAAGTTTCAATAACGGTAATTTCCTAAACATTTCAAGCAGTACTGTAGTACTAAAATGTAATGAACATTAAAATGGTAGGATCGCATAATAAAATTGTTTGATCAACTTTTAAACTTCGATTATTTGTCCAGTTTGTGTCGTTTTGCAGATTCTGTTCACCTCTGAATGTGATAGGAACTTGATAGGAAAGGTAGCTATAATTATAGGTATATTTATTGGTGTCTTTTGGGGGCATTAAATATTCCAGCAGACATTTGTAGGGTGGTGTCTCCATTATTGTTTCATATGACTGAATCAACTTGATTTCATGAAAGTCAAATTATCCTAACTAAGTGTATGCAAGTCATTTCATTGCAAAGGTAGTTTTGCAAAGGAATATTTTCCCATATTTGCCCCTGAATTTTTTTTCAAAATTGAAATTTCTACATTACAAGATTTTTATATATTTAGGGGTAGGAAATTTACAAAATATCTTCATGGAACATGATTTTTACTCAATATCCGAATGCTTTTTGGTATAAAAGAAAAATCGATAATTTTGACACATACAATGTTTTTTTGGCTATTGCTAAGAATATACCCCAGCGACTTAAGACTGGTTTTGTGCTCCAGGGTGACATATACACTGAACAAAATTATAAATACAACCCCCTTGTTTTTGCCCCCATTTTTCATGAGCTGAAATCAAAGATCTAAGACTTTTTCTTTATACACAAAAAGCCATTTCTCTCAAATATCGTTCAGAAATCTGTCTAAATCTGTGTTAGTGAGCACTTCTCCTTTGCCGAGATAATCTATCCACCTCACAGGTGTGGCATATCAAGATGCTGATATGCCACATCCAATAGTGGTCAGACCAGATGGTTTCTGATAATCAGTGCAAACCTGTGGCTTACCATTCACATCTGTCCCACTTCTTCCCATGGTGCAGCGGGAGCATGTGGGTTTGGGCCATATCAGCTCTCCACACCTGTGCAAGGTGAGGGAGAGGAAGATAATCCAGGCATGGATATGGATTTGCCTCATCTCTGCGCTTCACAGAAACCTGAAAAAACTAAATAAAGTAACCTTATCTGCCATCAAAACTAAAAAAAAACTTTTACCAACTCTCAGCACCATGTTTATCTCCAGAGATCTTCCAGTGTGAGAAAAGAAATCTGCCCTCCGTTGTGCAAACCGCGTGGATGTATTATCGGTTTAGGGATGAAACGAGAGATTTGAGATTTATGGATGATTTTCAGAGTTCGATCAGACTCAAGGTGAGGCAGGATTAGATGCCTTTCAAGGCTTCCAGCTTCAACCTTTATCTCCAAATTGCCTTTCAGGAGGTTAAGTGTGAAAAAAGAAAAAAGCGGCGCTCTTTCTGCCCTTGTCATTGGAGTCAAAGATGTGCGTCTCACTCCACTTAAGCTGTTTTTGTTAAGTGTAATTTCAAGGCATTGTGTGTGAGCACGACATGGCGGTTTTTTCAGTTGCTTCAAATTGCCAAAGCGAGATAAGATGATTTGAAGTGTGGAAAAAAAAAAACATGTCAGGGGCTTTTGGATGAAAGCATTTTACCTCAAAGAAAATTGACTCGAGTACCAAAATCTCTGAGAAAGCACAAGTTTACATTTTGGATGGACATCTCATAATTTTTGTTCCTTTTACCTCAAGTAAACATTATAATTATATATACAACAGAGCATCAACAGTGAACCTTTCACCTGATCTGGTGCTGAAAATGTGACCTTACCTGCAATGAAGAAACGTGCTTCTGAGAATGTGGAATCTAACATGAGGGACGTTACAGTTTCACCAAGATGTCAACAAGAAATACTCCTCGCAAAAAAAGAATTAGAATCATTTACATAGACATGTATATGTAAATATTCTAAAGTAATAATACAAAAATAGTAGTTAAAGTAGGACATAACAACAGTTTTTACATTCACAGTTTGAAGGAGACCTGATATTAATTCATTATTATTTTACTTTACAGTTATAATTGTAATAGCTTTGGCACTGTTGAAGATAGTGTGGTTATTTTCAGTGGCAAGCCAATGTTTGCCTCTGGTTTTGCGATATTTTAATTTGATACTCTTTTATTAAGCGTATAATCAAACTTTTTATTCAGAAACAGTGTTTTACTCACGTTTCCCGCCCATTGTCGTCGTGCAGTACAAGTAGCTGACTAGCTGTGCAATTCCTGGACTTCATCGTTAATGACGCATTAATTTAATTTTTATTAATTTATGTAATATGCAAAATGTTCGGCTTTAATGCCAACCCTTACAAATGAAAACAAGTAACAAAATAAAATGTATTATTTTTTACTTTACATATGTGAAAATTACAACAACAAAAAAATTTCGGAACCTTTGAGTTTTTTTTTTTTTTTTTTTAACAATGTTTTTACATAATATACAATACCTTTTTTTATTTCTAAGTTGTCCATATTCACAAGCTCAGTCTCTGTAGCCATCTAGTGGCCACTAAGTAGCACCACACACAAAAAAAAAAAAAAAAAAAAAAAGCAAAGAGAAAAGAAAGAGGGAAACGTCAGTCTTAAGGCGCAACTACGTAATGGGCGTGGCTTGGTAACTCTGTCTTCCTATTGGTCTAATTCCGGGAAGCGTTTCATCCGTGTCAGTTTCCGCTGTTATTTGAAACAATAAACAGACTCCAGTTTGTCGTTTTATAAAATGTTGACGGTTTTATAGGATCGTAATTAATTAACGCTAGTCATCGGTTCTTTAAGGTATGGTATAACTTACAATTGGTTGAAACCTTTTAAGTAAATTCAATTCAAAACGCGTTTGTAGTCACTGTTTGTTCGCAGTGTTACTCCTTATATTTTGTGTGTAACGTTACTATGGAAAATACCATGTTTCTTTTTAACAAATTAACATTTTAATTACCATTTTTCTTTTTTAGAGCAGTAGTGCCTTATTAAACTTCCCAGAGTACCGTAGTATGGTAGCATGGTGGAAGTCTTTGTTCATTTAAACATGGTAACGTTACTCTCATAGGTTTTAGTTCACATATAGCATGCTAATACCATGGTATTCTCAATTAACCTTTAAATATCATATCTAGTCGATATACAAATTGACTAACCTGGCAACTGCATGTGACTTTAATCAATACATGTCTTTAAATGCATGTTAAATGGATTACATGGAATTATACAGTATTTACATGCATCTGTTTTCTTACAGGCTCTCAGATCATGATGGAGCAGGTGAGCCGTCTCTGTTTCCATCAAGTGGAAGTGTTTCTTATTGTTCTTTCAGATAGGAGGGATAGTAATCTGATCTATGTCTGTTCCCTCCACCTGTTGTGGATGGATAGAGGGGGTTTACAGAGCTGATCTGGCCAGAGGAAAGGACAGAGACCTGATAAAATGCTTAAATTAGTGTTCTAGCTCATAGTTTATGTGTAATTGGATTAGATAAAGATGCAAAAAAGAGCTTTGACTGCTGCACTGCAGTCCAGAGACAAAACATACGTGTTTTTGTGGACCTACAATCAGTTTCAGGTTGAAAAATGGATATTTTAACAGTTATTTCTGATGTTTCCGCATGCATTGGTTTAGAGATGAGATTGCAGGTATTAATGCATGTGATTGTAACGTGTTGCATGCTCTTGCAGCAGGAGCAGAGAGAGTGGGACGCTGTTAACAGGTTGCTGCAGCATCATGGGTTCAAACCGGTCACCTTTGCAGATCCAACAGAGAACAAGAACCTCGCAGGTAATGCATCACTGATATTTTCAAATAAATGAAAGCGCAATTTCAAGCAACTGGAAGTCATCGGTCAGACTTAATGTTTCTTGACGACCTTATTTTTATATTATAGTCTACCAAATATTTTTAAAATGATTTGTAAACCACTTTCCATATTTATTATACTTTTTTAATGTTTTTTTTATTTGTATTTATGGTAATTATTATATTATATTTTAGTTAATTTGGGGAACTTTTATTTATGCTTTTAATTATCAGTTTCAAATATCTATGTATATCATAGCCATCTTTCTGGTTAAGTAATAATGCTTTTTGGTGTTCAGTGTTGACCAGTATTCCTGTGTTGGTGTATTTACACTGATGTTGTTTGCTGTCTGTAGAGTTGGTTCTGTTGGAGCGCAAGGCTGCGTCTGATGTACGGCTGATGTTGAAGACTATGCTGTCCGATTCTGAAAGGAGACAAGGTCTTATTCAAGAGCTCATTCAGTCCAACAGCCAACTAAAGTGAGTCTAGCTTTCATCGATTCATAACTAATATGCTTTAATACACCTCTAATGCTGCTGAGGTCTTTATTATGTTCATATCTTGGGTTTATGACAAAACCAGGTTTCACAAGGTTTAAAAGTGGGTCATACCTCTTTCAAAAAAATCTAAAAATAAAAAATGATATATTGCATAAAGAAAATAAATTATTATTATTGTGAAATTGTGTTCATGACAAATTAAAGGTCTAATTTTCATTATTGTTGGCTGAATATGTAAAAAAAAAAAAAAAACTTTTATTCAAAGTGACTTACAGTGCATTCAGGCAAAAAAATTGGTTTATTGATCATAACTCTAAAATAATGAATAATGAATAATATTTTAAAAAGTTAAATGAAAATATACATGCTATACAATTTATCAAGATTTATACATTGTGGTTGTACTAAAATTCATTTTTGTTTATTAAGTTCTGGTCACATTTCACCCCAAAATCTAATTAAATAAATATTAAATTTATAAAAAGAATATTTTGGAGCCATTGCAAATGTTTGCACTGTGAGATTATTTTTTTATGTACATTTTCATTACCGTAATGCAAAAATAAATAAGCAAAAAAACTGTAATGCTTTAATGCATCATTAAATATGTGGTACTGACTTTAAATTATGTAGATTGTTTCTTTGAAAAATGATGAACCAACGAAGTGTTTTTATATTTTTTATATTTGTGTTATTATATTACTGTGTTTATGTTCTGCGGTAATGAGAATATCAGAGGACAATGCGATTGGGTGTCATGAAAATAACGTCAAAATAAAATAAATCCCAACGGTCTCAAAAGTAGACTTTGTTTTCTTTGTGCAAAATACATTGCATTTTGGGCTGGAATGTGTATCTCTTTATTTCCATTTCAGCGTAGATATTCAAACGACTCTTTAATATTTAAATAGTTTAGCACTTGGGGTTTCTCCCTCCTGGACATATTGCTTCTGTCAGGACACTCAATAATGCAAACCCCTTGTGTGCAGCCCATCTGCTGTAATGTAACATAATGACAGGACAGACATGTTCCCGGCTCATTCCGCAGCACGGCTAATCCCATGAAATAAGAAGTGCACAAACTCGCATACAGCAAAGATGCCCGTCTCATTTTCAGAGAGGAAGCGCAGCGGCATCAGACGCGAGCCGCCCGTCAGTCTCAGAGGGCTGCCGAGCTGGAGGGCGTCCTGGATGGGGTGAAGGTCAGAGTTCAAGACCTCGAGGACTCGTACATCGGTAAAGCGGCCCAACAGCACAGCCATTTCCAACAACTGCAGCAGGACAAGAGAGATGCGGAGGTATTCAGGAATTAAATGCACGACATGATTTGCTTTAGTTATCTGTAGCTGTAATATTGGTGGTGTGTTTGCAGAAGCGCTGTCAGTCTCTGGAGCAGAAGCTGTCTCAGGAGAAAGAGCAGGTGTCTCAGCTGCAGAAGAAGCTCCAGTACGCCGTGAGGGAGGAGGAGAGACGTGTGGCCCGACAGAACCTGGCCTTCCAACAGATCCACCGCGGATCAGCCCGACTCAACTCCACCAGCGACCAGCAGTGAGTGACGGAGAGGATCATCAGTTATAATCACTGCTTCCTACACATGCTGTTTTATTAGTTTAACCGCATGTTGAGTCATGGAAATGATTAAAAGTAATTTATAGAAAGTTACAGGAGATGTTCTGTTGAATATTATTATTTTAATTTATTATATCTTTGGATTTGGATTCACTTCCATTTTATTTTTCAATTTATTATTTAATTCAAATCTGAATTTCTTTTACTAATTAACTACAACTATGAGACATTAGTCAAAGGTAACTTTGTCTTGGGCGATTAATACAAAATCATTTATAAATGATTAAAAATCACTTTTTTTGAGGACCACATTTCTATACTTTTATAGAAAAACTTCCCTAAGCCCCTAATTTGTTTTATTACTATTTTTATTATTATTATTATTATTATTATTATTATTATTATTTTTATTAGAATTTAATTCAAAATGTCACTTTTATTATATTTATTATTATCTGTAATTATTTTTATATGTATTAAATTAGAATTTTCATAATTTTAAATAGCTTTTAAATATTTTATAAGCAAATATTTTATTTATGAGAACCTTGTATTTTTTGACTGTAGAATTTTTCTACATGTTAAAAAATTAATTATTTATAAATATGTATACATTTATATAATTATTTTTAAAATGTCATCCAGTAATTGGAAACAACTGAAGAGATCATTTTTTTCACTGTGCTTGTGAAAGCTGATGCTGTTTTTGCTTCTCTGAAGGATTTTGGACCTCATTGACATGTACGAGTCCCAAATGCAACAGCTACGGAGTGAACTGAAGTAAGTGTATGAATGATTAAAATTTGTATATATTAATGGAAATTCCTCTCACATCAGTCTCACCTCTTCTGTAGAATATATAAAAGCAACTCAGGAGAGAAGGACTCCTCAAACTCCCAGAAGATCAGATCCTCAGTGGAAAAAGACACCACCGACGCGTCTTCCAACTACAAGGCCCTTCTGAAGGTATCTTCAGTGACAGATGTTTGATTTCTGTTCTCGATCTGGACATGTAAACGTGATTCTGTTTGGCTCTAGTCATACCAGGAGCAGCTGAAGGAGACCAAAGCACAGCGAGAAGAACTCAGGACTGAAATCCAGCGCTTAAAAGAAGATCTGGAGTCCAGGTTGATAGCGGATTTTTGGAGCCTTTAATATTAGTTTTTTTTGTTTGTTTGTGACTATGTTTTTAATGTTACACACTTTAGACCCACCATTAAAGAACTGAAGACCTGCAAACAGCAGCTGAGACGCTTGGATCGAATCATCCAGCAGAGCAACATCAAGTAAGATCTGCAATGAGTGAACACAGTTCCTCTAATTCAGTTCGGATCAAGCTAATGATGAATCCCTTGTTTAAACAGACCATCTCAAGCACTCAAATCGCAGGATTCGGCAGAGATGCTCAACACGAATAACACCAGCATCCAGTACCTGGATGCTTCTACCTGCAAGAGACTCCTTATGGTACGTGAAGATGCATGATTGCATCCGCAAACCTGCTTTAAATCAGTGTTATTGTAGTTAGGTTTTGTTCGATTCAAGATATTAATAAAAGCTATAATAGTATCTCAGTTAACAAAAGAAAATCTGATTGTAGAGGTTGGTGTGTGGTCTGATGTTTTTCAGGATGTTTGTCAGGAACTCAATGTGCACGATGTCAGTCATCTCATTTCTGCAGTGAAAGTTCAGTGTAAACAACCCGAATCTGCCTTCAAGCTGGAAAAGGTGAGATTTATCACAGTTCAGGATAGCATACAATTTTTTTTTTTAGCATACTATTATAGAAATAGAATATAAGATAAAACCGTTTCCCAAAGCATTCCATATACTGTAAAATTTGCATTAAAAGTTTGACCTTCTGACTATAAACTGTGCAGATTGAACTTGATGTAATGAGCGTTCCATTCGGAATGTAGCCAGTGCCTTTCTGACATCATCACAATAAATGTGATTTTCTCTGCAGATCCTACATGACATCACCGCTGTCCTGACCAATCCCAGGGCTCCGTTGGGTTTGTTGAGGCAGCGTGCGCAAACCAACCTAGAGCTCAGCAGGGAGGCGGAGTTTGAGCTGATTGTTCCCACCCTGGAGGTTTGGAGCCGACAACTGACCTCTCTAGCAGTGCGTCAAATCTTTGGGCAATGGAAATTTTGGAAATAGGATTTTGTAGATTTCTCAACAGGTTTAAGTTGAGGCCGATTAGCTTGAAGGTGACTTCTGTATGAGAAGTGCTTCATACATCGCTACACTATCAACAATAGACAATGGACCTTTTTTGCAATCAAAGTTTTGCTGAAGTTTGGACATTTAAAACTTCGGTAATTTGTTTATGGGTGAAATTCTAGTCATTTCAATAGGAATCTATATGAAATTCAAGAACTGGTTCAAATTGGTTATGTGGATTCGGCGCATCGACCAGCAGAAATCTGTTTGGTTTGGAAGTAACCCTACTTTATATATTTCTGTGATATTGATGAACAAGATTTTGCTGATGTTTTAATTCATCTTAAGATGTGGTCATATTTTACGTTTTACGAATTTTCATGGGTGAAGCTCAGTCATTTCAATGAGAACGTATGCAATCTGGAACAGTTGAAGTAAGTTGGTAACACTGGGTTAATCATTGGGCAATGAATTTAACTAAAGGTGCGGTCACATTTACAATTCAGTCAGTTTAATAGGGAACAGTTGAACCCGTTGCAAAATCTGCATTGGGAAATCTTTCACCGACAAGCAAAGTTCCTAAATGCATAGATCCTCACTGAAATGGTTGTTTAACCAACAACAATTCACAGAACAGTGGTAAATGTGAACACATCTTATGTTTAATTAAAATTTCTGTGAATTGTTCTAGACAAAATATAGTGATCTAATTTGGAATCTGTGAGATCGTAAATGGTTGAACCTGTGGTGAAATATTTCACTTTCAAGCGAAGTTCCCTGTTGCACCAATCCTGTTAAAATGATTGATTTTTGCCCTAAAAAATTCGCAATTTAGCCATATTTGTGCTATCTGCAAACCTTTTTTGCTAATAAAATTCAGTTATTTCAATAGAAGTCCAGGCTACCAGAATGTTCACTTAAAAAAAAAATTCTACTCGTTTTGTATTGTATTGTATTTAAATTGCGATTGCGGTTGTCAGTTTCGACCACAAAATTTTGCCAAAATGTAAACAATTAAACAAAAGGGTACAATGTATACTGTCAATAGTGTGATGATGTATGAAGCAAAGCTCACACAGAAATTCCCCAAATGTGACTGCACCGTAACTCAAAGGGTTTGAATGTGATTTGTTTGGTTCACAAGGATCTTCATCGTGCCCTCATCCGACTGGAGAAGAGGTTGTTGCCATGGCAGCCAGAGGTCAGCATCCCCGCTCCTTCGGATCCCGTGCGGGTGGAAGACTTGATGCTTATCGTCGACACGCTACTCGATGAGACGGCATCAGATGACAAGGTACTTCTCCTGAAAGCACCGTTTCCCTTAGTGTTCTCAGTAATCCATCATCTGAAGATGCTCACGATGTTCCTCAGGTTCTGCGGAGCCCCACCAGACACACCCTGGAGTCCATGGTCGCCCACTTCCAGAAACTCTTCGACGCCCCATCGCTGACAGGAATCTATCCTCGCATGAACGAGGTCTACACTAAGCTGGGCGAGATGAGCAACGCCATGAGGAATCTCCGAGACGTTCTAGATTTGGGTATTGAGATCGAGGATTATGAAGCACACCTGTATGACACGCAGCCTTCCTCTTCCTCTCTGATTTGATGATGTTATATCTAGATGATAAAGCGCCACCTAGCGAGGTCGTCAACAAGGTCGGCGCAATCGTGTCGCAGACAGGAAACGCCGCAGGTCACGAGCTCTGCAGCCTTCTGGAAAGCAGTGACATTGACAGGTTCGTCCATCTCTTGAAGTCTTTGTGCTCTAATGTCTGTAAAATGGTACTATAACATTTTATAAGAAGTTTTAAATTGTAAACATCAGTTAATGCAGTAATTGTTTTTAAATGTTTGTTAATATTTCAAGAATTTAATAACATCCACAGTTCCTTGATTTTCGTTAAAGGTCAAATCACAAGTAGGCAAACATATCAAAGCAAATTTTTTAATACGTTTTTTTTTTTTTTTATTCTGTTAGATAAGTTTTTTTTTTAACTTACAAACTCTGCAGTTTGTTAATGCTTTAGGAATTGGTTTAATTTTATATTTATTGTATGCAATTAATGTATTCTTCATGTATTACCATTATTCATATTTTAAAGTATGTTTAAATATGTAGACATTTTAAGTTTTTTTGATATTTTGACACCTGATACATTACATGAAATATTGAACCTAATGAAAGAATTATAGCAACCATCAGAAGATAATACGAAATACGTTATTATTAGTTAATGCCATAGGTATCATGAACTAACAATGAACAATTTTTTTACAGCATTTACTGATGTTGATGTTAAATCATATTCTTTCATCATAAATTTATACATGATTTCATAATTTGAAATGTTAAATGTAGGTACAAAATGACATGCAGAAGTTTTGTTCGTTATTTTTTGATATCTAGTACTAGTATCAATATTGCTGTTAGTCAATCCTACCTAAAGCTTTTTTTTTTTTAAAGCAATTGCTATTCTTAGTTACTTTTTATACAATTTAAATGTATAAATTAACATTCACAAGTTTTGTTCATTAAGTACATTTATCCTAATTGAATCTACTTTTAAAGTGTATAGTTAAAAAAAAAAAAAAAAAAGTATTAACATTTTCTCAATTTCTTAAGAGATAAGTGTTAATATCAGTTTGAAGAAGTGGGCTTTCAAACCAACTGACACAAAAAGGCTCCG
The DNA here is from genome assembly GCF_023724105.1 of Carassius gibelio. Taxonomy (NCBI): domain Eukaryota; kingdom Metazoa; phylum Chordata; class Actinopteri; order Cypriniformes; family Cyprinidae; genus Carassius; species Carassius gibelio. The sequence continues at coordinate 6,811,381 of NC_068392.1, read as the reverse complement.
TCGTTCATCTGGAGACTGATGCTGATTTAATGTAAGTGAACAGACTAGTGCTGTTTGTATTTCACAGTATCATTGTAAAGCTGAAGGAACATGAGGAATTCTTTCCAGTTTTTCACTCGTTCATCCTGGAACTCCTGCGAACTCTGGGTGAGAACAAACTTTATTCACATTCAACAAGACAAGAGTCAGTCAAACTGAACTGAAAAGTGCGCTAGAATACTAATGCATGAACTAAAATCATGAAGCACAGATGACTTAATGTCCTAAAACAGTACTGTTGTATTGTGGCACTAGTTGAGTTGTTTCCTCTCTTTCAGACGTCCCGACTCTAGATGACGTTCTACCAGCAATACGTTCTCTCAAAGGCTGATGTTTTTGTAAAGCACCATGTGGTTTCACACCTGAATTTAAATGTTTTACTGAGTTTACTTTATTCTAAGTGTTCATATTTGATAAATAAATGTGCATTTCTACTGTGTTTTCTCCAAAACTCCAACCAACAGTTTTGTATTCAAAGCTCTGTTATATAAGAGACAGTTTGTTGGCAGATAACGTCCATCAGTCTTTGTCCTCTGAAGTGCTGGCGTGTCCCTGAAGTTTCTCCATGATCAGACTGTTGGAAGGTGCGTTAGTGATCAGCGTTAGGACACACGTGGACGTCCCTGTTAAGACGTGCCGTATGATCGTACATGACGCCCGGTCCTCGATGTGAAAGCCAGCGTGACGCTCAACGTCTTGCTGTAGAATAGAGTCCGGTGTCTGATCACCAAAAAACTGCAACAGAAAACAGGTTTTTCAGAAGTTGTAAATATTCTAAGTCACTTGTAGACAAATGTACATGAATCTTTGAGCCGTGAGCATCTGTTTGGACAGATAAAGGTACTTACAGCTTTTCCTGACAGTGGACTGATGAAATCGGCCCAGTATCCTCCTCTCCACAACATGAAGCAGATTTCTTTAGCACCACTGACAAACTGCAATCAGACATTTAAATAACACTTATTTATTAAATTAATAGTGCATTGAATTGACAAAGTGACAGGAAAGACAAAACATGTATCTTAGTTTCAACCCCAAAAATATCAAGCAGCACAACTGATTTCAACATTAATCAGAAATGTTTCTTGAGCAGGAGATCTGAACACTAGAAGGATTTCTGAAGACTGGAGGAATGATGCTGAAAATTCAGCTTTGATCACAGAAATGTTATGTTTCAAAATATATTCAAATCATGGTCATCTTTCACAATATTACTGTTTTATGGTATTGTTAACGAATCCAGCCTTGGAGAGCAAAATCTTAATGACTATTTCATATCAACGTGTTCTTTTTATTCAGTATATTCAGGACAGTCAAGTATTTAAATAATATCTCATTGCTGTAATGCATTCATATATTTGTCTTATTTTCATTGATTTTAACTGTAAATAAATTAAACTGTAAGTCAATTAAAATCAGCATAAAAATATAAAATAAATATAAAATAAAATGATTAACAATGCAATATACATATTAAAATGTATATATACTTTATAAATGTAAATTTTATTAAATATTTCATAAAATGTAGCAAGGCAATTAATATACATTAATATTACTAATATAATAGTGTATATTTTATTATATTGGTGATTGTAATATAGCAATTGCGATCAATTGAAGTCTGCTTTAAAAAAAATCTAAAATGAAATGTAAATGCAAAAAATATCAAATTTATCTACTATATATATACTTTATATTTACAGTATTATAATTTATAATGCATATAAAAATCTATGAAATGAATGATGATTTTACAATTAACAAAATGCATTAATGTCATAACTGAAAATTATATAAAAGTACATCATTTATAATAGTGCAATGTATATATAATGAATAATGCTGCGTCATTGAAGTTTTCAGTCAGACTCACATTATCTAGTAGCTCCTGCTGATCTTTGTTCTGATCCTCTGTGTCCATCTTTCGCTGCTTCTGTGTTACGTTGACGACAGTCATGGGACTCGCAGGGAGCACTGGGAAAAACAGCTCTAGCTCTGGAAACACACAACAACGATTAGCTCATTACCTGTAACCTTGAAGATGTTTGACATGTTCTGTGAGATGCAGTACCTTTCTTCAGCAGCTCTGGGCAGGAATGCATTGTACACTCCACATCTGACTGACTGAAATAGTGTTCAGCTTTACTGACTCTCTGCGCCGTCAGAGACGCTTCTTTACCCTGAACAAACAGAACACCTCAGAGCAGGAACAAACAACACAACTGAAGAATCGAATGATTTCCAAACAGATTTTTACCTGATACTCATTAACAAACTGAGCGAGGATGAACTCGTGTCTCTCTGTGCCGGATGGGGAGGTTAAAACGTCCGGGACTGTCCTGTGGACCGGCCCTTTCATCTGTAACACGGTACCCTTCAGGTGACAGTCGAAACCAACATTGCCTGGCAGCTGGAACCGCTGATCTTGAGGCCCAAACGGACCCATGGTTTCATCTGGCCACACTGTTCTAGGACCTGTTACACACCATTACATCAACTTTCATTTCAACCCAACGTTGGAAAAATATTCTGATAATTACAAACAATAAACAGTGATTTTCAGTCGTTGTTTTTTTTTTTTTTTGGCAGGTCTAGCATAAGTTTTAAGGTACAGAAATTAAAGTAATCAAATGTAAAACAGCATTGCATATTGGACTATATAAAGTAAAGATAATTCTTTATTAAAGTTATAAAAGCTTTTTAATCAAGAGCAGTGAGTGATTTCTTTGTTGTTGCGGTTTCTATTAATATAAAGACTGTCACTTTAAGAGAATGCACTGATACAGTGGCCTGCGTTCAGCCGGCTATGTCTGCTGTAGGATACTTACCAAAACGGCATTTTGACATAATTTTTGTCTGAATTTGTCTATTTAAACACAATACTTCAGAGAGAGCTTATATTTGAGCACGTTCTGAGGCGCGGGTTTGCACGCTTCGGATGAGCGCATGCACAAATCTTCTCACTGCGCGCTTTCAGCACCCGGATGATGACAGAATAAATGACAGCTCATATTCCAGTAAAAGTCATTCACATTGATCAAGAGTGAATGGTTTGTCCAGGGTTTTTTTTTCTCATCGCTATTGTTATAATGTCTGGGAATCCAGAATGCGCATCCCTCAACAGAAACGTATATTAACTGCTAAACCACATTACAGATGCTTTGGATTTAAGTTGAACCGCGGTCCCAGCACATACTGTGTGTGGTGAACCGAACGGTACGTTTGTTTTTTTCAGCGAACCATGCCACCCCTAATATATATATATATATATATATATATATATTCACACATATATAACGTCAACATTTGAAGTGAATCAAAAAAGTTCATCAAAGTTGTCCTTAGACAAGAATACATTTTAGTTTTAGGACAACTTTGATGAAAGGTTTTGATCTACTTCAAATGATGACTTATATATATATATATATATAAAATTGGACCCTTTAAAATCATGTAAAATGAAAAATCATGTAACTGAAACATTCATGATAAACATTACCTACATTACACACCTGAATATTGAGATGGTACAGCTATATACGGCTCATCTGATCCAGACGAGCCTGCGGCTGAAAAACCTCTGACAGCCACGATCCTCTGAGCCAGTGTGTGAACCACAGACGACTGACTCACCTGTCGGACCCTCCTGCACAGCACCTGCATTAATAAAACACACACACACAGCATTACAACACACCCACACACACACACACACGAAGAACTCCAGAAGCTGTCAGCGAGACACTTACACTCGCCATAATGTGTGCAAAGCTCCACTTCACTGTAACCTGAAACAAACAAACAAACAAACAGATCAAACATGCGTTTTAAGAACTAAACCTTTTTATTTAAAGGACAATCATAATGATGACCACAATAATACTAATCAACAAGTGCAATAATTGTAATATAGATTGTAATATATATAAAAATAAATATATACGTTAAAAGAAACGTAGATTTGTTAAATAAACTAAGGTTCTCATAGTAGACATATTATTTGAGCCAGCTTTTCTATGTTAAACTGTATAAAACTTGATTTGTTTTTTTTAAATGACACTCTTCTGAAATTGACAAAAAATAAAACTAACGACACGATAAATGTCAAAATCTGTATAGACATGTAACGTTATACGCGTACGAAAGATTGTAGTTGAGGTTGACTATGTTTTTCTTCACAACATAAATCAGCTTGTAAGCGCCTCAAACCAAAACAAACACTTCACTGTCATGATCCACTCGCTTTCCCTTCAAACACGATTTAAGAACTATTAAAACGAGACTTGTGCGTCAAACTGTGATCGACACACTCTTCTGGTCATATAGACATACATGACACGGCTTTAGTCGTCGTTTGTCGTTATTTAAAAATGTTTTTAAGGTAAAGGACAGCGTGTTCTCGACTTACCCTGTTTGTCGGCACTCGGCACGAGACTCTAATCACGTCCGCACGCCGGACGTCATGACGTCATGACGGAGCCCTGTAGAGCACAAAAGCCGCGAAACATCACAAAAACTAAAAATAAATAATAATAATAATAAAAAGGATTAGGAAAAAAGAAAGAAAAAAGGGTCCTATTTTAAATGATAACGGTATTATAACATCATAAATATATATATAAACTTTAAATGCATATTTACATAATAACATATTAAATGTTAGTTGTGTAATATGTATTACCATTAAATGCATATTTAATTAATAACATAAAATTATACAAATAATAGATGTTATCACACACACACACACACACATATACACATAGTGGTAGTCCAATGACAGAAAGTACAATAAATTATTTTTATTTATAGTTCCATTGTCATAATTTTATATTCAGTACATTGAAAATATATTATAATTATTACACATACTATTGTTATTATCATCATTATAAAATGTCATAATCCGTTAATAATTTCCTCTGTCAGCCTTCGGCGGTTGTTTTGAAATCGCATTGGTCGATTGCGTCACAATCACGCACGCGTTGACAGGTAGCATCCGCTAGGTGTCAGCAAACGCAAACGCACGGTACTCTGCAGCTGTGCCACTTATCTTTCGGGTTTCTCAGCAGCGGAAGTCGTATCGTCATAGTTGGGTTAACTTGAAGAGCAGTGAATGGGAGAGAACCAGAAATATATTTTTTTGCATTCCCATTTGCTCAAATATCAAAATTAAAACTTTATAGTGTTTTCATAACATTCAATAAAAGGAAACACAATTGAGAGAGACAGATAACGGCAGTCAGAAGAGAGAACCATGTCAAATTGACCATCCTTCCTATAGACGCTGCATTAGAAACACCCTTGCATTAGCAGTTTTTTTTTTCTTTTTTGTGGTTTAATGCAAATGATATATAACACCAAGAATAGTGTTATAAATGTGCACCATTTTGAGGATTTATGATGCTGATGACCATTAAATGCGTCATCACAGTCTCATGAAAAGGGTCCTTAGAGAATATTCAGTGAACTGTGCTAAAAACAATAACATAAATGTTTTAAAATTTTAATGGCACTGAGCAATTGCAGACAAAAACAGCAGGAAACAACAACAGATCAAGAGAGAAAGAAAAAGTAGTGGCAGGGTACTAAAAGAGCAGGAATCTGTCAGATGAGGTCAATGTCGCTGCACAGGAAGGTTAGACAGGGCGAATGTGTTTGAAGGCCCAGCGCATCTCCCTGAAGACTGACGTGTCCTCACAACAGACCTGAAATAGAGTGAGTGAGGTTTGTGCCAGAGGCGCTCTCTCTCTCTCTCTCTCTCTTTCTCTAAAGACTCACAGATATTCACTCATGCATCTGCATCACTAGCAGCCAGCCGCCATCTGGCATGTGGGCGCAGGGACGAACAGGTCAGCAGGTCTTTGCCATGTGTGGGTCACACGGGAGCCGCATCCTGCAGCATTATCATCACTCAGCGTTTAAAGTCGTGTAGCGTGAACTAGGTTTTACTTACTTATGTGGCTAGAAGGGATAGCCGGAAAATAACAATAAATGAAAAATGCTATCTGTGGTTTTATTAAAGTCTACACCTACCCCAACCCTAAACCTAACCTTACAATAATGCAAACACAGTAACTAATTGTTGTTCAGCATGAGTATAAAATGATGCAATATGGATCTGCGCATGCCCAGTAGGGCAATCCGACCGTAGCTGTATCCTTTCTAGACTTAATTAATTTACATTTGCTAGAAACTTTGGACGAGCTCACAGATTAATAGAAGTGTTTATCTTGAGAACGTAATATTTAAAATTCGCAAACAAGATGCTTTGAAGAGCTTTTTATCGATCCAGCCAAACTGAATGCTGTTATGAACTTTAGTTGGGGCGTAAAGAAATGATAAACAATCCGAAATCTAGATTTCTAGAAATAAATGACATATATGTATTAGGGATGGTAAGATTTGCATCGGTGAATCGGCATAAAGGTTAACGATGCGATGCATCGATTTAAAAAAGTGCGCATAGGATATGCGAGTTGCCATTTCTTTCCCGATGCATTGTTTCTAACATATTTGCATTGGTAAAAAAATAAATAAAATTATTTATACATAATTATTAGTAGATGCACTATACTTTTATTATTTAGAAAGTGACCGATATTTAATATTTTATAAATATTTCATATTTTATAGAGCTGCGTCTTCCACCAAATAATTACATGAACCAGAGAAATAAAAGCGAACTATCTGTACCATGTTGAACTGCATGGCATCATTTCTTTTCATTGTATCGTATTTTATCGTATTGCATTGGTTCATATGAATCTTTATTATATCGTATCGTTGACTACATTATCAAAATCTTATGTTACTATGTGGTGTTTTGGGTGGTTTTAGGCATGTTGCGTTGTGGTTTTTAAGGCATTCTGAGCGTTTCTTTCAGTGTGTTGCTTTGTAGTTGCTAAGAGTTTCTAGGTGGTTGCAAGCAAGATGACTTAGAATGCAAAGCAGAGACTTCAAGGAATACTTCTGAGCTCAATGATGCAATGAATCATTCATTAAAAGGAGCAAACTGATTCACCAAAATGAATCTGGAATGCCAACTTCTATTATCCATCAGCAAATTATTATTTTTCAACAAAAAACAACAGTAACAAATGATTACAGAAGATATACCAAGGCCAGATATTTCAGAGCCAAAAAATCTGAGCGATATAAACAGGAGCGTGTGGAAGAATCCTAATTTAGAGCCGTCGCCTGCTGTGCTCGAGTCTCAGAAAATGCGACATGGGAGCGGCGCTAGTTCAAATCTGAATCGTGTTCAGAATCTTAATCACTTGGCATTTGTCTGCAGCAGATATTAAACTGTATATGATTATATCTTCCTCCTCATCACTCTGGAAACTGGAGTCCGAAGGACAATTTTAAGCTTTAGGACACACAGTATGTAAAACAAATAATGGATTTAGCTGCTTCTGAGTGCATTTGTGCAGAAAAAAAAGAGTAGATTTCCTCCTTCTTTGTCCATTCTCATTTTGTAATGGCCATGTAATCGAAATCAAATCAATGTTTGATGGATAACATTAAAATTCCTGCATTCTCCACCACTATTATCATGTTTTATGCAAAAATGTCATATGACAGTAGTCAAATGGGTATTTAGTTTGTCCATTTCCAAACTATAGTTTGATAACATTAAAATGCCCACATTCTCCACAACCATTATCCAGTTTTATGCAAAAATAAATAAATAAATAAGTCACATTACAGTAATAAAATGGGCATTTGGCTTGTCAATTTCCAGACTGGAGCATGTATTGAGGTCACTCTAATAGTTTCTCATTTTTCTGGTCCGTAGCAGAAACGTATGAGTCAGAAACTGGGCCTTTTATTCCTGCCCTATCAAACTCAGAGCGCCCCAGTGCCAAGAATCAGCACTTTTCCCGGGCCGTTTCAGTTCTCGTCCTCCCTCTCTTCTTCTCTCAGGAAAGATGGCGAGGGGCTGTTGAAGCCTCATTAACTCGCCTGATTTGATTTTGCAGCCCTCGGAGGAGCGCGACAGTCGCTCACTGAGGGAACCGACTGCATCTGTCGCCCGTAAAACTCCCAAGCGCCGCAGAGCTGCTGGAGAACTTCCGGGACAAGCCTGATGCTGGTTTCGCAAAGCTGAAAAACGAACTTTCCATGTCATTACAGGTAAATGGCGCAATTGTAATTCCTCTTCGCCCTATGCAAATAAAAGTGTAACCGCAGCGGGTCTTTGAACCAAAGCTGACTGACAGGAAACGAGTCTTTACTGTAATCTTTCCCCTCAGCAACATGTGCTTCACTGATGAAAGGCTGAAAAGAGAAAGAGCCACATTCCACACTCTCTTTCCACACCCAGACTGGTTTAACCCTTGACAAGAAACTCTTGCGCTCTCGGGGAGATTTAGCAGGTGTTTGTGTGATGTGCGTAGAGCTGGCTGAAGGTTCGCAGCCGATGAAAGTTTACGTTGGTCACCTCTGGACTGAAATATGCAGCCATCTGTTCAAGCTGTGCCACTAGAATACCCTCAGTTCTTGGAGTTCAAGTTTGACATTCTTCTTTCATATCAATAAATTATCGGATGACATATTGGCTTAAAATTCAACATTTTGGGATTTAACTCGAGTTATTCTGCCAAAAGCATGCATGGAACACTTATGTTTCTTAAATAAACATATTTACATACTTTTTAATGATTTATTGTAGTTCGCTTTTTTTATTCAAATAGTACTTATTTATACAAACACATGACAAAATTCATAATGTGCATGTTTAATTACAGAATGTACCATGGACAACCAGTGAGAACAAATTTAAGCCTTGAAAGCCAAAAAATATAACTTTACAGAAAGTCTGTTTCGATTCACTAAGAGTGATTCATTCAGAAACAGATTTCTGTTTTGATTTCCTAAAAAGAACTGGTTCATAAAAGTGAATCAAAATTCACTGGTCGCACTATGCGATTCACTAAAAAGACGACTCCTAAGAGTGATTCGGTCGGGATCTGGTCTAAACTGGTCATACTGTTTATTTTTGATTTTACGAAAGAATGTTTCGTTCAAAATTTAATTACACTGGTCATGCTAAATGTGTTTGATTAATTAAAAAGAATTGAATCATAAGAGTTATGGGTTTGGGAGTCAGACTCTGCAGCACCACTAAAAAGAACCAGTTCATGATTCACCAAACCCATAAGAGTCAGTTCATTCGCGATCCAGACTATACCGCTTTTGTGCTGTATATTTCTGATTCACAAAACAGGATCAAGAGATGGATTTTTTAAGAATTGGACTAACTGTGCTGCATCTTTTGAAATCACTAAAAAGAACGGGTTCATAAAGAGGGATTTGTTCGGGAATCTAACTATACTGGCTGCATTCGAATGATCTGATTCGCTAAAACTAGTCATCTCATAAGAATCATTTCATTCAGGATCCGTACTAGACATGTCGCACTGTATATTTTTGATTTAAAAACTAGCTCTAAAGATGTTTTCATTCAAAATCGGACTATACTGGTCACACTACCATTTTTTTATTCAATAAGAAGCAGTGGTTAATTCAGGAATAAAACTACAGTACGTTCTCATTTCATGTTGTAGATATAGAAGCGGTGTCACATCATTTTAATAGGATTAAACACCACTGAAAACATATAAGAGTGTTATTTCTCAGTAGAAACAGCCTAACTGCACATAACACAATTCTATGCTTGTCAGGACTTTATAGTTTCTGTGGAAAAACTTGCTGTCAGTTTAATTTGTGCAGAGCGCCGCGTAGCAGCTCCAGGGGTTGTCAGTTCGGCCGGTACACAGAAGACCCTTCTCTGCCCTCATGTATTTAATTTGAATACAGCGAGGGAACTTTGAAAGGAAATAGTTTGCATATAATTATGTCTGATTTACTACCCTTATTCTGAAAGCGTGTAAAGTAAAACTCATTTAGAAAGAGAAAATAAAATTGGAATAGAAACCAAAATTCAAATTTATGCAACTCATGCAATTTATACAATGCATTATACTGCAGTTGCCTGCTTTCTGCTCTAATCACAGAACAGGTTTGTGTGTGTGTGGCAGGATTGCCACAAGCCAGATCTCTGCCCTCATTTTCCACAAACACACACACACACACACACGTAGAGGTGTGTTGAGGGAAAGAGAGCAGAACTGTGACATTTTGTAAAGCTGAAATCATTGTCACACTAAAGCTTTCTGTCACTTTATGTCACACCAGCACAGAGAGAGACTGCAGAGAATAAATGGTTTTCCACCGATGGACATTTACAAGGTTAGCCAGAACAAGAGCAACAGAAATAAAGTATCATGGACTCACAAATGCTTCTACATCACATCTAGGAACGCTACACATTTTTGGCACAAATTAACCCACGGTCAGGTTTTACTTCGACTGACACGTCACTATGATACACAAAAGTTTCATTTGAACATTTTTTGTTTGAATAGTCCATTTGCAAACAAAATGTCAAATATTTGTTCCAATAATGTTGGTTTGTATTTTGTAAATTGTGTTTAGAAGTCAAACAAACAAAAAAATGGTCTGTTTTAACTATTTTGGTAACACTATTGTTTAGTGACCCATTAGCGCTATTAACTAGTTACTTAATAGCATTACTATTACTAGCATATTAGCTGTTTATTAATACTTATAAAGCACAAATTCATGCCTAATTCTGCATGACCATTTTCTACATCCCTCAATCGTACCCCATACCTAAACTTTACAACTACCTTGCTATTATAACTATTAATAAGCAGCAAATTAGGAAGTTACTGTGGCAGAAGTTGTCGTTAATAGTGAGAATTGATCCCTTTTGGAACAAAGCACTAAATATATGCTCTAAATTTTCAAAATTTGTAAAATCATGGTGAGAATTTTAACATATATATATATATATATATATATATATATATATATATATATATATATATATATATATATATATATGCTATAAAAACTTTTTTTTTACTTCTTTTACTATTTGTAAACAAAATGCTAAGTAACTGCTTTATGTTTATTGTTTGTACTTCACTTGAATTCACAACAGAATTTGTTAAAAAGAAAAACACTAAAAATATCCACTTTGATGATATTTGTGTGTTTTTGCTTTGTTTGTTTGTTTTTTTATTTGTACTTTATTTGACTCGCCAATAAAATAAGCAAACAAAGCACTATATATATCCACTCTTGTTATTCTTTTAACACTATACGTATAATGCATTATAAAGGTATTTATAATTTACATTGTAATGCATATATCTTTTTAATAAATAATTTGTAACCAAAATTAAAATGCATTATAATATTTTACGGTTTGTTTGTCCTGTGTTATAATGCATTAAACGTTTCAAACGAATAGAGAAGTATTATAATGTTTTATAACTGTGGTTACAATTATTCAAGAGATCAAACAATTCATTATAGCATGTATTACGAAGCATTATTAATGCATTAAAACTACCATTATAATGCATTTTTTTAATAACGGTTCCAAGTGTTACCATATCATCCGCTTTAAAAATATTTGAAATCCATGTGATTTTTAAACAAATAACCCATATTATCATAGCAATCTTACTACGTGAACCAATCAAGTACTGCATTATTTGAATAATAGTGAAAGCATAACGCAGAATTCATGAAGAAATCATATAAAGTAGTGTTTGTGTGAGGGGTTTGATGCAGGCTTTGTGTTTGATAGGGGAGGCATGCCTTGTTTACCTGAGGGAAATTCAGATGGTGAAACTCTAACCCAGACACATTATGCAGCTGATGGCAGTGCTACTGTCAAAACACTCACACACACACCCAGACACAACCCCTTTAACCTCCCCTCTCAACATGCATCACGCACACACACGTTTCTGGGCTCCTAACCTGCCTCCATCAGCACACATTATGCACAGCATGTGTTTTGAAGTCTGACAGATAAAGAGGAATGAGGCCGGCACACGACAACTCTGTACACATATACAACAATAAATGTAGATTAGATTGACTGTCTCTTCCTCCAAGTGTGTCTATTTCAAATTTACAACAAGCAAAACTGTGGCTATTGTCACCAGATATTTATTTTCCTTTAAGCTAAACATACACTTGAGTGGACAAGTCGAACAAAATGTTGTTAAAGTGGGTATTTAATGTTTTGTTTGGGAACTGGGTAGACGAAAACTAAACGGCTATTTTGTTTGCAAAATGTTGATGAAGAAAGTTTTTTCATTTCTATGTCAAAGATGAAGAAAGGACAAAGATATTTAATGTTGAACAAATGGTGGAGTACAAACAAACATTTTGTTTACAAGTTGTGGTGAGAAGTCACGTAAAAACAAACACGGTTAAAAAAGATATTTAGCATTTTGTTTGTTTGTAGTGACAATACCACAATGTTCAGTTAATGTTATTTAGTTTATATCAATATTTTTTATTTTTAGACATGTGGTGACATGGTTTTAAATACAAACACTGATACAGTGGATGAACAAAGTGCAAACAAACATTTAGTGCTTTTTTTTTTTTTTTTAGCAAATTCTGGAACAAACATTGTTAAAGCATTTTTTGTTGCAAATTATGGGAAAGAAATGCAAACTGTGGATGATTAGGGTTTGATTGCAAGTTGAGAGATCAAGTACCAACAAACACTTATTTAGTGTTTGTTTGTAACTTGTTGCATAAAGTCAGATGAAGTACAAAAAAAATGTCAAAATGTTTTATTTGTGACCTGTGGTGACAAGTGGGATGAAGCACAAACAATTATTAGTAGAGTGGATATTTAGGGTTAATTTGCTAATAACCAAACAATCATTATTCATGTGGAAGTTTAGTGCTTTGTTTGTAAATTGTGATGACAAATCCAACAATGAATAATAATCTTTAGAGTGTTGAAAATTTGGAAAAGTTAGCCAAACATTGTTTGTTTGAGTCAAATGAAGCAAAAACATTGCTGTTACAATGTTTAAGTACAAACAAACATTGTTAAACCAGATAACATGTGCTTTGTTTGCAAACTGTGATGACAAATTGAACAAAAACAAACAATACCATATTTTGTTAAAGTAGATATTTAAATATGTTTGGTTGCAAATTATGAAAAAAGCACACGTTTAAATGTTTAAAAAAATTTTTTTTTTATTGTAATGACAAATCAAACAAGATACAAACAGACGTTTGAAGAGATACTATGAATTTTGTTAGTAAATCATGGTGCAGATTAGAAACATACTCAGAAAACAAAACCATATGCCCATATCATTTGACTGAAACCTTAAAAGTGTCCCTAAAGGTATATTTTTCTATCGTTTATTATAATTTGATTTAATGGCTTACTATGATAACACATATTATACATGCAGTATTTAACAGCATGTAACTGTGTATTTCACAAATTTTCTGAATGAAAAGGGTTGGGACAATTTTTACTTTAATGACCAAATCTTTGTCAAAACTTTAAAAACAAAACAAAATATGCTTCTGTCAATCAAACACTATAGTATTAATAATGACAGACTCTTGTTGGATGACATACAGTTATGGTGGCAACAGTACTTCAACATTGACATAACTGGGTGAATCTGACTGAAGAAAGCATTCAAATTTATAACATGGATCATATGGAAAAATTCAAAAGCATTTTATCTGTAAATTCTGGTGTACCATTGCATCACACACACACACACACACACACACACACACACACACACACACACACAGTGTGGTACAGTAGGTATCCTAGGGCTGTCTAGGTACAGCATTGACCTTTATTTGTCCAGCTGAGGTGAAATATTAGATTATCACTGACCTGATTCAGCTACTGACTCGTATCACCTGAAATTAACATCATGCGGATTAACACGAACAAACACACGCCACACTAACCTTTTCACAAAAGAAAGTCCTTCAGCAACAACAAAAAATTGATTTACCACATAAAAATATAAGATATAATGTGCAATTAATAAAAATATAAGTTACAAATAATTGAATTGAAGTACTATTTAAATTATAATGATAAAAATATAATACTATAAATATATGTTTATAAATATGTACACTAATTAAAGTTCATTAGCCGAACTGGCAGTTGATTTTCATTTTCAAGCAATGTTTCCAAACATAGTTCATCATCCGAATCAGAATTTATGAACTGAGTAATATTTTAGAAAATAAAGTAATTTGCTGTTGTAGATAATGAATTAAATATTAATGAGGGGAAGTGTGACATTTCTGCTCCATCAGTGACACCAGTGTTATTTTAGCATCACTGATACACTGTTATTATTGTTGTTAAATACTTTTAATTTGGTATTCATTTTTTTTATATTTTCTGTTTCCATTTTGATTTTAGTTATAATTTTGTTGTGTTTTTGTCATTTTTAATTATTATTTTTTTTAGCATATGTAGTTATATATATATATATATTTTTTTTTTTTTTTTACATTTATTTTAGCACTTATACTTATTTTATTTAAGCTAGTTGCTAAGGCAACATTTCTAATTTCTATTTAATGTTTTATGTGTGTGTATATATACTTATAGTTTTAGTTAACCATAATAACTAATTAGCACACACACACACACACAAAAGAAAGACTAGATGTAATAGCTGCACATGAAACTAAGATATGAGAAAGTCTTTAAATTTAAATGCAGCATAATAGGAGTCTGTTTGCTGTCACGCTGTATCTAGACGCAGAGTTCAACATCACATCCAGTGTTGACTGAATCCTTCAACATGACAAAGCCAAGCCGTTCCTGAATCTGAGAACTGCCATCATGTCAGAACTCGACTACAGAGAGCGCGAGAGTCAAGCCAGGGGGACAAAGAGAGCGTAGATTCGTCAGCGTGATTTAATTTGATATGTCTAGGCCACAGGCTCATCTAATTGCAGGGAAGTTGATCTGACAAATGGATCTGCTCGGTGTTATCATGCTGTACATGCGCCTAGAGGGTGAAACAGTCACACTGTACAGCTCCACTGATAATAATGACACAAACACAGACATTTCAGATTAGTAGTGCTTCCTTAATTCACCCTTCGTCAAGTGTTCACCTTTACAGAAACAATTCTGACCAATCAGATCTCAGAAACTAAGAGTTAACAGGCTTTTCTATTTCAATCAATGTTTTTAATCCAGTTTGTTCCTTGCAAACATTCAGCCTTTCACTTCTGAAGACACTAACTGATGGTCTGGAGCAGTGTGGATCACCTGTGGATTATTGTGATGTTTTTATCAGCTGCTTGGACTCTCATTCTGACGGCAATAAGAGTAAGAAGTTACAAGTAAGAACTTTAAAAAAAAGAAAAAAAAAAAGAAAAGAAAAAGTGAGTTTTAGTTAGTTTTTGTGGTTTTAGTTAACGGCACTAACCCTGCTTACTTAGTATGCTCATACTAGGACACCCCTCGTGCACTTAGACCCAAACGGCGCAGATTTAAGGACATAAATGAGCAGACAGTGCAGTAATACTCACTTAAAACCCTGATTCAGACCTCAGGGGTGGTATACATTAGAGATGCATTGGTATAGTTCCCTGGTGTGGATACTAAACCAGTTTAGAAACCAAAAACATTGCATACTGCAATCGATTTGTGGTTCATTTTACGATTTCTTACAAGTACACAAAAACACACGACACGCACATATATCGCAACATAGCTGTCACTCATTATATCCTTTTGCATCGACTATTAAAGGGGCAGGGGCTTGAAACCCCCCCCCCCCCCATGCACGACACTGTGCACACACATAGTTTATGTACTGTAAATCTGAAAGGAGGTGAACTATAGGTGAAATATCCATTCTGGGAGCATCTATTGAGATCTACGAGTCAGTTGAGGTTAACTTAAGAGGTCGCAGCAGCTTTCATTTCTCTATTAGAAAGGCCGCTCAGAAAAGTGGCTCTGATGTGGACGTCTCCGGGCTGGAAACCTACTTAATAAAACACAGTCTGCTGGTCTTTCAAGACCACTCGTTTGATCCTGACGAAAAACAAAGGGGCTTCTCTTTCTGATCTGTCAAAAGCGTTTTTTTTCTCAATTCTACCTTCGTTTAAACCTGTTTATACGCTCCACAGATCAAGAGCAACTGATACAAACACGCTCGTTCCTGTTGCTTATACGGTTTCTGCTGTTTTCAGTGTTCAACGTTTATATCATAGTATAATTAAACCAATATTTTACATTATACTGTTGCACTTTATTTTACAGTATGTGTACTACCATGTACTTACAGTGTACTTACAGTATATTTATCTAAGAAAGTTCTGGTAATACAAGGTAACTACATGGGGTTGGGTTAGGTTTAGGGGTAGGTTCAGGGTTAGTACCTAGTTATTACATAGTTATTGTAATTACTATAATAAGTACATAATATGTACATGAGGAACAGGACTGTAAAATAAAGTGCTACCCATTATACTGTATGCACAGCATGCGGTAAAATTGGAAATCGTTTAATGTAGTACTGTTCTATTAAGCGGTTCATGCTGTTAAATCATTTTTCAAGACTGAAAACCACTCAGCGATGTAAACTGTCAAAGCTTTTGTGTTGTAAATGTACTTTTATGTTATTTTGTAAACATTACGTGCTGTAAACCTAGCGTTCTAGCAAAACTACCACTGTTTAGTCTCATAAATCACTGTAGAGAGTTGTTTTGTGCATCGTTTATTGCATGCTGCACTATCACCGTTCAACGTTGAAAAGTTTAAGCCTTTTTTAAATATTATTTGTGTTGTAAATAGTTTATTCATGCAAATCACTTTAAAGCTTTTATGTTGCTATCCTATTTTGTTTGTTTTCTCTGTAAATCTGTAGTTTGCTTCTAAATATTGATGTGAGGTATAGTAGAGTTAATTTTGTTGTGCTGGGAGATTGTTATTTATCTGCTGATAATATTTCACAATATTACTGTTTTTTTATGTATTTTTGTTCAAATAAATGCAGGCTTGATGAGCAGAAGAAACTTCTTTCAAAAACATTAAAAATAGTAATGTTTCCAAACTTTTGGTCTGTACTGTATATATGTATATATATATATATATATATATATATATATATATATATATATATATATATATATATATTTCATTAATGCTATTGAAAATTTCAATTTTAAAGGGATAGTTCACCCAAAAATTATGACCATTGTGGATGATGTCAATGGTCAGTTTGAGAGATAGATGGCAGTAATGCACTTAAAAGTTTGCGATCTGCCATAAAACAAGAAGAAGTGAGGAGGGGCTCATACAGTTTGTACAGTTCAGTCACTGTAGTCTATCAGAGGTACAGTTCAGTTTCTTGCACAGGCCGATCGTTTTTTGTCTTTACACATCAGTTTATCGTCACGAGCTGTAGGGTTTAATTTGCTTTTGTTTGTGTATGTTTTTTTTATTGTATGTTTTAGCCGTGATTCCCATCCACATCCATTATATGAGTGACAGACTGCAACAGTTTGTTTTAAAAATCTTGGTTTGTGTTCTACTGAAGAAACAAAGTCACCTATATCTCGGATGCCCTGGGGGTAAGCAGATAAACATCAAATTTTCATTTTTGGGTGAACTATCCCTTTAAGTGTAATATTTATAGTTGTTCATTAAAATATTCTTGGAATAATGCAACCTTTATTATTCTGCAAGATTTACATTTTTCTAGTTTATAGTGTGATTTTATCCAGTACCCCTACGACTGATTTGGGTGTGTAAAGCACTATATTTTTTATATATGTGCATTTTTAAATAATAATACTCAATTTAATTATTAAATAAATTTGTATTTATTTAAAATATTTGTATATTTTATTATTTATTACTAAATAAGACGAACAAAATGTGTGTGTAGAGTTTGTTCTCACTGGTCAATTGTTTATATTATGACAAACCCATGTTTTCCACATCCTCTTGTTCTTGTCTTTTTGTTTTTCCATGAGTTGGAAAAACAATAGATCAGGTTGATTTTGTTTGCACAGGTGTTGCTGGTTTTTTTTTTGGTGACTCACGTTTGTACAAACGAAACAGGTGTGTTCACAATGGGAATGTGGCTGTATATTGGATGTTTGACAAAAGGAGAGCATGCAAATGGCGTAAAAGCAACGAAAATCACTTATCTTAGCAAAGATATCCCATGTAAACCTTACTTTCAGCTGCAGTTTGTGTCTAAATAAGAAAGAGCGTACTAAAACACAGGCGCAATGGTAATCATTCCAATAATGCCAAAATTGCTCTATTTTATTCAGCCGCAGTAATTACTATGAGAAAAGTAATTCAAGTCAGGATGTTCGGAGTCCACTCGTACGCACTCTAACATCCAATTATTTTGGCTCATAGAAGAGCACTCTAGTTCCCTCTAATTGCCAGGCGTGTGTCGTCCTGTGCAGTGTTGCATTCTGGGAGCTGTTAGGAGACAGGTGAAAGGCCCTCTGAGGGATTCGATGAACCGCACTGCACAGCAAATCATAGAAACGTCCAGAAAGCCGAGCACACAAAGCAGAGAGGTCAAGGACAGGTGACCTGAACCAAACAACACGATGATGATGATGATGATGAGCGCCGACTGAGAGCCAGTTTGAGAGAAAGTTCCTGAGAAAACGCTTTTAATGTTAGGGAAGCTCCTTTGAAACGGATATAAATCGATTCATAATAATTATGTGAGTTATGGTGATTAAGTAATCAACTATACAGACGCTTTTCTAGGTCATATTTACTATCCTCATATCTCCAGTTTATTAAAACAAACTGGTATGGAAAGACTGAGGATCTAGCATATATAGTTGAACTAACATAACACTATAAATAAAAAATATGAATATAACATGTATATGTAAAGAAATGTATGTACCTAATATTATAAAAATCATATAACAATGTAAAAGATTTTCTCCTATTTGTATTAAGACAGAGATATTACTTATTGGACCAAAAAATAGTTCACAGAATCTCTTAGATTACAATTTGCATCTAGAGGGATGTACTGTGACTTCCTCTACAGTCAAAATACATGTCAATAACTGACATAAATGATTTTTTTACTGTACATTTCTGCCATATGGACATCACCTTGACATTGACACCATTGACACATTGACATTTTCTGTGAAGCTGCTTTGCAATGATTTGTATCGTGAAAAGCACTATACAAATAAACATGATTTGAATTTAAAATACGAAATATACAACATAAATAAAAATAATAATATACTGTGTATACTGTATGTAAATATTCTACCTTATACTAGGAATATATTATATACTTATATAATAATCTATTCTATTAATTAAATATATTAAGGAATAAATATTACTATAATTATGCTATAATACCATGATTATTATAATTTATAACGTAAGTCATTAAATATTTACTAATTTAATTAAATCACAACTATATATATATATATATATATATATATATATATATATATATATATATATAAATGTAAAAATAATTAATTTAGTACATAATTTCAATTTATAATTTAAACCATTAAAATTTGCATTAGCATCATTTTTAATAATCATAAGTCAGATTTTTGTTGTTGTTGTTGTTATACATTTCTTCTGCTTAGTTATTCCCCAACTGAAGCTATCAGAGCTGAACAGGTGAAATTAGATGAAGGATGTCCTTCAACACTGAGAGATGTCACAAAACCTTCCTCATCTTCTCCTGACAGCAGCTGGTCTCATCATTACAGTGTCATTATTTCTACCAATGAGTCCAAAAAGGCCTCGTTTGGAAACTCACACAAGTATGAAACATCACTGGCTTTACCTCCAGGCTCTTTGATGACCTTGCTGAATATAGCCATGACCTCTTCCTTACTGTGTCCATGTGGAGTGTCCGGGGACATCAGTCCCCACAGCACTCGACGACTCTCTGCTCACGCATGTGTGTGTGTGTGTGTGTGTGTGTTCACTCCTCAGGCGTTCTCTTCACTGTCCTGTCTATATAAATAAATCTGTTATGCTCCTCGTCACCGAACACACTCCAAACTCCCAGTGACATCCCACCCTTCCTGCATCGAAGCCGTCCCAACAGCTAACATCAAGAAAAACTGCGCTGTCAACACAAAAACAAAAAAAGAAACTGAAAAGTTGCCCTTTCAGAACCAAGAGAGGTTGAAATAAACATCTCCACATTCGACAGCCTCTGACAGTACCATATTAGAGTGAAGGTATTTCATGGTAATACCATGGTACTTTGATCAAAACCGAGGTATTGAAATTCATGTATTTACAGTATATGGTACATGCCAAAGTTGTTCCAAGAATACCATGGTATGTTATAGTAGTACTGTCATAAGACATTGTAGTATTACAGTAAGAACTGGCCAATATTTTGACTAAATCTGAAATTATTTGTTATAATTTTTAAAATGCTGATTATTAAATATTTGTTTATTATTAAAGATTATTTAAGATTTTCTTTTTCAATTTCTGCATATTTCAACTACCATATTATTACCATATGATACCACCACATTATCAATAATGTAAAAATGTCCAAAAAATAAATAAATATATATTTTTTAATCTTACTATGATGTTTGGACCATAGCTTATTCATATAAATAGCATGGTACATGAATAATATGGTGATAATATGTTAATAATCAGAAAACATTTACATTGGTTAGTTTGCATTAGTCAGCTATTAAACTAAAATTAAACCGAGAACAGAGTGTTTATGTTGAATATTTAAAAAAACACTTTGAAGAGGAATTTGAGATGAAAGCCAGTGTTTTTGGTTTGTTTTATTCTGATGTCTGATGGTATTTCTTTTATTGTGTCTGCAAACATGCAGGGCTTTACATCTATTTGCACACATTTTGTTATTTTTATTTATTCGATTTATTTTTTTGACCCAAAAGCCAAAGCAAAGATCAAAAACAAGTGAGAGATGGTCTTCTGGGGTTGAACACATCATTAACATGCTTGCACCTGAGCCTGACCTTCAAGGTTAAAAAAACACACATATACGGAACAGGATAAACACACACACATGCAGGGATAGTGAGGTTTATAAGCGATGCATACAGAAAAACACACACACCTGTCTGTGTCACATGATGAACCCGCAGGTGCATCCGTCCAGAGATCCTCACAGACAAGAAACACACCCTGAGCTGATGCCATTAATGAAACAAACGAGATACAAAACATTAAAAAAGAGAAAGGCGCGTGTGACTGAAATGTAAGTATTAAATAGATAAATAAGACAAAAATGTGTGCTAATAATTATTGCTATACTACACTAAATCAACATTATAACACAATAAACAATTTAATATTTTAATTTGTATTGTTTATTTCTCACAAAAAATATTTATTTATTAAAAATAAAAAATTAAATAATGTTATAAATTAAAATGGCATAATATTTATATATATAAATGGAACTGTATTTTTATAATAGTCATATGTATAATAATTAGTATTGATACAATACTATAATAATATTATTTAATAATTATTAATAGAATATATGTAAATGTATTGTATTCAATATCCATAACTCATACAATATACCATTATAATTGAATATGATAGCAATTATTGTAATTTTAATTAAAAATTATAATACATATTCAATAATTATTTAATAATAGCAATTAATTCATAGAATAATTTCTAATACAACTATATAACATATTCATAATATAAGGTAAAAAATATATATATTTGTGGTATACTATTATTATTTTCATTGATATTGTTTTAAAACAGGGGTTCTCAAACCTCTCCATGAAGTACCCCCAGCACTGCACATTTTGTATGTCTCCCTACATCTGGCACACCCACTTTAGGTCTTGCAGTCTCCAATAATGAGCTGATTTGTTGAATCAGGTGTGATAATTGAGGGAGACATACAAAATGTGCAGGGAGGGCAGGGGGTACTCCAGGACAGTTTTGAGAACTACAGTTTAAAAAAAAAACATACTGTATTTGTACACAAATTTAAATTAAAACAAAAACATATTCAGAAAACTCAATATGTGCCGTCCTACCTAGTGCTAAGATAAGCATTTTGCTAGTGATATTTCACATCATTGCTGTTCTCATGTTCTGCTGGGACACTGTACTGACCAATCAGCTTTCAAGACCAGAGCTATCAGTTTTAAAATGGAAAAATTCATTTGTTTGTAAATACAACATCTTGCGTCTAACACTTCAGCTGATACACTGCAGAAAAACTGCAGTGCTTTACAACTATAAGACAGGAAGAGCTACAGTAAACAAACTTATCACTGCATCTAAACCAACAACATGTTTATTAGATCCTGTACCCACTAAATTTCTGAAAGAGTTGTTACCTGTAGCTGAAGAACTGCTTCACAATATTATTAACTCGTTGCTCTTTAGGTCAAAACTATTCAAGTTGGCGGTTAATAAGCCTCTTATTAAGAAACCACAACTATATCCTAGTCAACTGGCAAATTACAGACCCATTTCAAATCTTCCATTTATTATTTGTCTAAAATTTTAGAAAAATATTAGTTTGTTCGTTCAGTTGTGCTCCTTCCTGCAGAAAAAAAAAATATATATATATTTCTATGAAGAATTTCAGTCATGTTTCAGGCCCCACCATAGCACAGAAACTGCACTTGTTAAAATTACAAATGACTTGCTTCTTGCGTCAGATCAAGGATGCATCTCATTTCTAGTTTTACTTGATCTTAGTGCCGCGTTCAAAACCATAGATCATAACATACTCATGGATCGATTACAAAACTATACAGGTATTTAAGGAGAGGCTTTAAGATGGTTTCGATCCTACTTGTCCAATCGCTACCACTTTGTTTATTTTAATGGAGAGTCATCTCACTTATCACCAGTAAAATATGGAGTGCCACAAGGATCCGTCCTAGGTCCTCTGACATTTTCAATATGCCTTTTGCCCCTTGGTAATATTATTAGAAAATTCGGGATTAGTTTCCACTGTTATGCTGTTGATACTCAGCTATATATCTCAACAAGACCAGATGAAACTTCTAAATTATCTAAGCTAACAGAGTGTGTTAAAAATGTAAAAGATTGGATGACAAATAATTTTCTCCTATTAAATTCGGATAAGACAGAGATATTACTTATTGGACCAAAAACAATACACAGAATCTCTTGGATTACAATTTGTAACAAGATGGATGTACTGTTACTTCCTCTACAGTCAAAAATCTGGGTGTTATATTAGACCGCAACTTGTCATTTGAAATCCCATGTTACAAAAACAGCATCCTTCCATTTTAGAAACATTGCAAAGCAACAAAACATGTTACATATTTTTGATTCAGAAAAGCTCATGCATTCATGACCTATAGACTGAACTATTGTAACGCACTTCTAGGTGGTTGTGCTGCATTTTCAATACACAAGCTACAAGTAGTCCAAAATGCAGCGAATAGAGTCCTTTCCAGGTCAAGAAAATATATAATATAAATATAAATGAATATAACAATATGAATATAAATTTTAAAGTCTCTGCACCTTGGTACCTATTAATATTATTACATGCCTATAAGGCCCCTAATAGGTTAGCTCCTGCATACCTAAATAACCACTCTCACACTCCCTAAGGTCACCAAACTCTGGAATAGCCTTCCTGATAACGTTTGGGGTTCAGACACAATCTCTCTGTTTAAATCTAGAATAAAGACATATCTATTTGGCTAAGCATTGAAATAATGCTTAGCTAATGGAATATTTGAATGACAAGGAATGCAGTTATATCTGATCAGATGCACATTATTAATCCTTAGCTTAGGTTAAACAAATACATTTTACTTGTTTGGAACAGAAGCTGTGCTAATTATATCTCTATTTATATTTTTAATTTTTAAACATGCCGTGTTAACTAGGATTTACACAAGCTCCAGTCCGGATCCAGCACACCTGAGAAGAGATGATGCTGACCCCTCAGAGGACCCCAGATGATGCAAACCCTGAAACAACATACAGAACTACCAAATTTAGCTATAAGTGTGATTGCATCATAATTGCTGTTACTAGTGTTCATCGTCTGTTTGATAAGCTACTACTGAATATGCATATTATAGGAACGTAATTTTTTGTAAAGCTGCTTTGCAAAGATTTGTGTTATGAAAAGCACTATAAAAATAAACTTGAATTGAACAACTGAAAATCCAAGACAAGAAATGTTAGATTTTTAAAGATTTTTAGAGACAGCTCTCAACAACCCCCACCTGTCCCTTCCAAAAATAATATGATCTTTTTTTTTTTAAGATCTCCAATTAAGATTTTGGGGCTTGGAGAGGCAAACAGCTGTGTTTCTGCCCTGATAAATGACTCATTTAAATGAGTTTCATTAATGATACATAGGAGTCTTGTTCATTGCCACGCTATGTTTTGATGTACAACAGCCGTTACGACAGCATGGGTTTGTGCGACAGTCCGTGAGTTAATGGAGTCAAATGGAAATTATTTGAAGGCTAACACATCTCTGAATATAAGTCTTCCTCGCATATTGAAGGCAGACTCGTCGTATGTCATCCGGATATCAAATTATATACACAATAGAAACCAAATTACCTCATAAAATTGGACATGGAATAATAAATTAATTCTTTGGCATTGATATCTCTTCCCGCCAATGAAACACATGCTACGTTGAAATCACTAGCGCGTGACTACATGTTTGACGATGTGGCCTGATCCGCGAGCAGCTTTTCCGGTTTCTGTGCTGCTAAATTTGAGGGTGGTGGAGGTTTCAATGAAGGACTGAATGAAGCTTATCCTATTTCAGATCTGCCCAAACAAACACGCCAAAGCAAAACCCTACCCGGGGCAAACTGAGACACAATGCTTTAATCGTACAGATACTGTCACAAGTGCTATTTAACAGACAAAAGAAAGTTTACAGATTTTAACATCCTTTATTAGAGTATATCCACTGCTCACAAAGTTAAAATCAACAGAAGTTATAGTTTTTAAGCGATTTAATTTAGTCCGAAGTGAAGTTTAAGGTGAATGCTAATCTAATGAACCCAGTATATTATTAAGACTGCAAAAATGTTTCTTAACATCAAAATATGATATATGGAGATTTAGCTTCTGAAAAGCAAGTTCACGCTCATAATCATAATCAAGCTAGCTCATAACGCAAAACTCATAATCACACTTGCTCATTTCACATAAAGCAGCTGGAAACACTTTGCAATAATCTTTCATTTCTAAAATCATGGTTTGATCTACTTAATTATTGTTTCTATAAAAATGAAATTTGGAAACATAGCCTCTAAGGCTAAAGCTAAATCATGCTAAATCATAGTTGCTCACTTGTTGAGATTTTTAACATGAGCAAACAATGAAAAATACTACTAAAGCATTTATTAATCTCAGCTGTTGTTAATTTCAACATTTACTAATGTTTTATTAAAACCTAAATATGTATCTAGCAGCATTTTGCTACAGAGAAAGATGCAATGACTAAAAAAAAAAACATTTACATTTCTATCTAAACAAAATGATTTACTAGAATTAATTAAACTTAGCAATCCAAATAGACTTTAAATGACATTCCTGTGGCACGCATTTTATTTCTGCATTAATTTACAGTAAAACAAACACAGACAATTTAGCATTTTGTTATGCTCATCGGAAATGAGCGAAACATTCACTTTTGAGTCATACATCGGAAATTGGATGTAGGATTTATTTTGAAATAATTTTAACTCAGAAATCGCTAGTAAGTTCACAAATAATTACAAGGAAATGGCAAGTAACAATGTTTTAAACAAGAAATTTGAAGTAGAAATAGTATTTTCTTAAAGTAAAAGTAAAAAGTAAAAAGTAATACTTTTGATTTTATTTACAACTTTACAGTACAAAACGTTCTATACTGCATGATAAAACCAGTTTAGCTGTGTATAACATGGTAAATTATCTCTATCAGCTGTGCACCTACAAAACAAATACTTCAGCATTTCAATTTTCATACACCATGCATCTACAAGCACTGGATGACAAAAATGCTTCATGCTCATGTGACCAAAATGAGGTGAATTACGGTCAGAATTTAGTTCCCCTCAGAACTGAGTAGTATTTCAAAGGGCACTTATAAACCAGCACTTGATAGCCGGCAGATATTTCAAATAGAAAATACAGCTTATCACCAAAACGCAGACCTGTACTCTCTTGAACACGCACTTATGGCTGCTAGACGCCCCGGAGAAATGTAAATTTCCCTGTGTTAAATTAATCTGCGGCAGCGTGTGGCATTTATTCAGAAAACAAAGTGAACTGAAAGGGGAAGAAAATGCTCTCATTTTATTAAACTGGGATGTATGCTGTCATCGAGGCAGCTCTGGGAATGAAATTATTGATATTCAACATCACAAGCGCATTTTAAGACACGTAAATAAAAAAACAACACCAGATGGAAGGAGAAAATACAACTTTTAATATATATTTTGATTACAAATCTATCAGCCTGAAATCTTTTAGGACTAGAAAAACCAAATATGTCCAGCATTGCGCTTATGTGCTTATACGTGTGCTTGCCTTTGCGTAAACCCCATGAGCTTTGAGCTGACGCATTCATCACTGTCAGGATTGATTATTGCACTACACTTTTCTGTGTGTCTTGCTAACATACCGCAAGCCTCTCTCTCTCTCTCTCACCTTCTATCTTGAGATCATTCTGACTCATTTTGAGGTCACAGCAGCAGTCTTTAATTTTAACACCCACCCCCCAACACCCCCTTATGTCTTGTGACCTTAAGGGGTCATGTGGATGCATTTAAAAGACCATATTCCACTCTATAAGTTACAATTTGTAACATATTTGCAGTAAAATATCCAAAAACAACTAGTGCAGCTGATTACTAACAATATCTCTAATGTTTTCAACTATTTGTAAATCATGAGAAAATTCCAAACAGTGACAAGGGGCAGTGCAGTCGCCTGTCAATGACGTTAGTGACCCTTTGTTACCGCTTTTCCTGACGTAAAAACCACATGACAACAGTGTCGTGGACAGATGCAGAAGTAGCTTCACGACAAACTTCAGCTAGAAAGAGATGCCAATCTCGCTCGTGTTTTACTCGACAGGTGAGTAGTTTTGATTCGTATCTTTACAGAAAACGTTTGCTATTATAACGATCAACAAGATTAGTATTATGGGGTATACACGCCAAACGCGGGGCATTGCGTCTCTAGACCCATGCGAGGACACGTCTGATCTATCGTCTGATCGCGTCTTTGCATTGTTGCATTAACGCAAATCGTTGAACTTGCGTTAAATCCGTGATTTATCTTTCCGTCTGATTGATGGCCGTCAGTGGTTGGGTAGAAGACAACAAATCCCATCATTACACGCTCCTTTTTTGTATCATCAAACCACGCGATTGTTATTGTTTTGATAGTGTGCCCTCTCGTGGCAGGTCCTACAACCTGTACCTTTAAGTCCACTTTTGATGTAAGTTAAGGTATCTTGCACCAAAAAATTTACCATTTTCCACCTTCTCTCTGACTCTTTAAACCAGCGGTTCTTAACCTTTTTTCCATTGGTCCAAGCGCAAGTCTCTTGGGCCACACGAATATCATTTACATATTACGTCACCAATACAAACCAACCTGATTTATAATATTATAGCCTAAATATTATGATAGCTAATCGATTACATTCATTGAAATAAATAATTCTAACCCCATAAATAAAACACCTGAAGCTGTCGGGAGCTGATCAATTTTGTGAAATTCGGCTCGAAAGGAGTAACAGCACAATGAAGTTGCGATTGTAAGATGCAGTCTGTAAAACGTGCGACATTGCAGAAAATGTGCATTCTCAAATGTAGCCTATGTTGATCAAAATATGGAAAGCACTTTCGAATGTAATAATATGAGGTTCCCTCAAGAGATGTTTTGCCACATTTCTTCAATTAAGGATGATTGCTGAGTAGTATGGCTGTTTCCATTTGCCTGAATTTCTTCAAATGAGATTCGGGGCAAACCGAAAATCCAGCACTCTCCTTCTGATACTGCGACTATTCTTGTTTGTATGTGTTCATTCGCTGGCATTTTCCAAATTTCTTTTTTCTCCCTTAAAAACTAATTTGTCCATTCTAATGCTCCATTTTACCGAACTTATAGCTGTTGATGACTATTTGAATTGAATTCTGCTAAAAGTGCCGGCTTTATGATTAGTTTAACCTTATCTTACACCCTGGACACTTTCTCAATTTTCTCTGACAATACTGTAAATGAAAAAGTCAATATGGTACAAATTAAATTAAATTAATGTATTTAGCAGACGCTTTTATCCAAAGCGACTTACAGTGCAGTTAGTGTTCCTGTGGCTCAAGTGGTAGAGCATTGTGTTAACAGCGCAAGTTTGTGGGTTCGATTCCCAGGAAGCAAGGACATAGGTAAAAATTGTTGCACTGTGAGTCACTTTGGATAAAAGTGTCTTCTAAATCCATAAATTAAATTAAAAGTTTGTTTTTATTAATAATAACAATTATTATTGATTATTATTATTATTGAAAGAAAAGAGAGACATTTATTAAAATAACAATGACATTTTTATATTTTTTTCAATAATAATAGTTTGCTTTTCTTGTTGTTCTTCTTAAAAATAATAATAATAATTGTTATTATTATTATTATTATGTTTAAAGAACAGAAAAGAAAGAAAATGAAAACTAATGTTTAATTAAATAATTAATCAATCGACAAATAAATACTATTCACAAACTTATTCAAAAAAAGAAAAATATAATGCCAGTTTCAACAAATTACTAAATAAACAAATAAATAAATAGATAAAAAAACTAACAATCACACTTTTTATTTCTAATTATCTGTTAAAACCAAAAATACCATAGTATTAAATATCTGTAAGAGCATATTCTTGGAGTACCATGTAAAATACGATGGCACATGAATTTCAATTCAAAGTATTATAGTATTTGCCAGCAATATGCAGAAAGTACCATGTAAAAAGTACCATGGTATTACCATATGATACCATCACAGTGCATTTCTGAAGAGCTCTTTCACTGCAGCATTCACTGCTGTGTCTTTATATTTCCTAGCTGTACACCCTTATGAATTGCCAGTGTAACTTTATATTTCTATTTTTATCAAATTGTCTGCTTTACCGAGAGAAATTCACCCTACATTTCACTCTCAGTTAATAAAGTTTCTTATATTACAGGCCTAAAGTTCTCTGTGGTCCACAAGGAATGGCTGTCCGCTTTGGAATCGATTCAAGACTTCTGGAATCGGGCCTGCGCTGTATTGATTCACCAGTAATGCCGTAATGACTGTTTTGGCAGCAGATTATAAATGCAGCAATGGAGCTTTGGGAAGCTGGTCATTAAAAACATGTTGTTTGATTAAAATCAAGAAATGTTTTTCAACTGTATTTGGTTTCAGAACATGATCCAAATGTGAGATATGCTAGAAATGATCTCCAAACACAGCGCCCGCATACACAAATGGAAATACAACTCACATTTCCTCCACCGCTGAGGTGCGATATCATGATGGCAGTGAGTTTGTCACAGCAGGGTGCAGGTAAGTGTGAGGATCTGTGTTTTGCTAACACATTAGCTCTGTTCCAAAACCTAGTGAGCTGCTTTGCTGTTTTTCAGCCTAAATTATAGACAAACCGAAAATGCAGCTTAGAAACTGTTTGGGATTCTAAACTAGTCCGTCTACCTCAGTTAGCTACGCTGAGCTAGCATTTAGCATTGAAGAAAGCTTTCTGTTAGCATTCCAATTCATGTCAATGACATCATAAAATATGCTATTTGAAATATGCTAGCTTTGCTAATGAAATATGTTAATTTTGCTAAAACGAAAAAACACAAATACTCTAAAAGCTAATACTTTTTAAATGACTGGTGAATGAAGAAAAAATTGGTGTAGGATTTATTTTGTTGCTTAATTGCTAAAGATCTGCTGTAAAAAAAACAAACAAACAAATTTCATTTAAAGATTGCTAATATAATTTCAAATGTGAAATGTCGACATATTCTGAAAACAGTATAATAGCAATAGTATATAGATGGAAAAAGCATTTAATCTTTTTTAAGTTTTATTTACAACCTGACAAACAAAAAGCAACAAAAAACTCTTATACCAAGCAGCTATAATTTTGCTATCGAAGTGTTTTTAAATGTCATTATTAGACAGAATCTTTTCTAGTACTAATCTACTATAGTAGTATTTTGCCACAAAAAAGGCCGAAAAAATGACTTTTACAGACTGAATCAGTGAATAGGTGTTTGAAACAGGTCAGGAAAATGAGCAAATTGACTCACTGCAATGGATCAAACTTACATAACACAGTGAATCAGATTCAAATGAATCATTGATCTGTTTTTTGAACCAGTTTTTTTTAAATGAACTGCCCAGACCTACCAACAAACTGCATGCAGAGTGTTGGGAGTTTTGATTCATTTTACTGAATCAGTTTGTTGGTCAGTTTGATTGAATCTGTGCATCCAATTAGAAAAAAAAGCTTTTTTACTATATCACTACAATTATAACTTGTTACTGAAAAAAAAAAACTAACAACCAAGCAACTGTCAAAAAAATGAAAATGACAGAATGGTTTTAGTTTTAGCTGGCGAAAATAGCCATAGCTAGTTGGTCCACAACAATAACTCAAGTGGTTTAGCTAAGATAAAGCAATACAACTCTACTTTCTAAGCATTAACTATACACAGCCAGCAGAAATACTCAGTAAATCAGTCCATATTTATTGCCATTGCTATTCACGTAGTTGGCCATATTGGATTTATTTTCTCAGCTTGTTGCAATGATTTCTCAGCTTGATTGCTTTAAAATGCCAGGCTTTGGAACACAGTTAAAGTGTCACTAAAAACACAAAATAGGTCAGACAGACAGAACCAGAAACAAACAGCCAGAGATGTCTGACACCAGGGAAAACGAAGGACGATTCGTCTGACAACAGGCTCACTGGTACAGCTGCGCGGGTGTGAGGAGTGTGTGTTGTGTCAGTGCGCTTACCGCCTGCGTCTCTTTGTGCTTGATTACACACAGCCTGCCCAGTGCCACTACAGTTGCGCACAAAAAACACACTGAGGCCTTTTCTTCGCATTCGTCACTCTATTCCTTGCTAGTCTGACAGAGAATAATATTGTGAAAATTGCACGTTTAGAAGACAGCGTCATTATATCAGCTGCGGCCGGTAATGATATATCAAGGCGCGGAAAACTAAAGTGTCTCCTGCTTATCTCCTGTGGTGCTATCAGAGCGTTTCAATTCACACAATCACTGTGAATACGTTAGCGTTTACATTTGTTTTCCCTGTCAAGAGATGCTATCAGAGACTGGGAACAGAGATATATGCGTATGTTTACTGAGCTAACACTGAATCTGTGACTTTTAAAGATGTAGTCGTCACATACAGCTTTGTAAACATGGGTGGAGTTAGCTAATAAATCTTTATTAGCCGTGCTTGCTAAGACTAACATCACTAGTGCTATTGCTTATATTTTTATGGGTTTAAACAAACTTATCTCGTTCCATACCGTTAGTGCTACAGGCATGAAATCTACATAAAAACGTTACGTTTTAAAACAAAGTAAAAATCTCACAGACAGACGTAACTTAACCCTATCTAGCGACAACCCTAGCATTATGCTGGCAAGCTAGCTTTGCAGAAAAAAATAGTTTTTGTAGCTATCATACTAGCTGAAGTCATCACAAATTGTCCATTTAAATGAAGTTAAATTTCATGTTCATTGAGTTGACAATGTGTAATCTCAGACACACAGCATAATCTATCATCATTTGCACGCAACAACAGCGCTATTTCATCTTGCTATTCTATGCTAATAAACTGTAACCAGCTAGCACTATATTTAAAGGCTTAATTAAAAAGTAGAAACGTTTATTATTTAAAGTATGTAACTATTTCTTTTACATTAGTGTATTTTATTTTTTTGCTGTCCCCACCATTTTTTTAAAGTTCCTCTTTGTGTTGTTTAAGAGCATTCATTACCTAAGGTAAAATCACCATAGTGCAAAAACTTGCATTGCTTTAATATAGACAGCGTCAAATGTTTTATTGTTCTGAAATATCAACTACCTCCCAGATAAGGTTTTTACCATGGACCATTTACAAAAACCATTGTAAATCAGTTATATAATAAAATAATACGTTTTTACACTGAAAGACTGTACTTAAAAACTGGCACAGAAAGCGTTTTCACTCAGAAAATGCTTGTAAATTTCATTAATGATCACTCGACAACGTTTTTTTTTTCTTGTGAAACACTTTTTCAAGTTTTAAATGTAACAAGATTACTTACTTCATTTCTAGACAAACTTCAAGCATATTTACGCATAAATGAACCACTGAGAGACTTCTTCTAATAAACTCCTGGATTCTGATAGCTGCCACACTCAGAATTTGCTTGTGAGTGGCTAATTACACACGAACGATCCTTAAAATGTTAATTACTTTGACAAAGTTATTAGCAGGATACTTCGGTGCAGACTTTTTAACCATGAAATTTGTGCATTCACATGAATGCTTGCTTATATACGTGTGTGTGTGTGTGTGTGTGTATGTGAGAGAGAGAGAGAGAGAGAGAGTTTCTATTGGCAGATAATCAACTGCAAAGGCAGAAGTGCAATTAAAGTAACAAATTGGCTGTAAGCATAAAGAATCTTCCCTGTGTTCATATCCTCCAGAGCCAACTACACTAGGGAACACACGCACACAAACACACACACACACACACACCATCTGAATGACTGCACATTTAATTGGTAGCTATGCTAATTGCAGACAGTACATCATTTTCACCGTGTCCTTTCAAGGGCCCAATGCCTCGCAGAACATTAGCGGGTGAAGACCATGACAGCAGGATCACACCGCGAGAATTACCACCTTCACTTAAACCTCTTATATCATCATTCAGTGACTTATTTATAAGGTGGATGTTTACTTATTTATGAGCACAATACAGAACAATACCCACACACAGCTGGATGAACTGTAGACAGGTTCACTGGAGACATAAAAAATTATGAGGAGAGAAAATGAATGCCATAAAATAAGCCATGAGGGGAGAAAAAAAAATTCTGGGGCTAAAATGGAAAAACTATTTTATAAGTAAGAACTGCAGTTAACAATTATTTTTGAGAGAAAGTATTATAATAAGAAATAAAAATAAATAAAAATAAAATATAAAACGCTCGGGATAAACAGGCAAAAACACACACACACACAATGATAACACTCAGTTTAGATGAGCCTGAATGTATGCTAGGAGTCAGCAATTAGCGATTAGCTTCTACAGAACAGCTCTATTGAGATGACTAGCACCACTTATACATGAGTAAATGGGTTTGAATGGTGCCTAGTTCCTATTTTAGACCAAATAAGAGTCTTTAACAGAAAAAGAAAGAAATATTCAGAAATTGTTGTGTTTAACAGCATTCATGAATCCTGTAAATGGCTGAAAGGATGTACTATAGAATGAGTCTTAATTTAGAAAAAGACCAGTGTAGAGAGATCATTGTTAGCATAATGCTGGTGAACAGAAACAAATCTGTGTTCACTCATTTCCCCCGCTGTCATTTTGAAAGGAGAACATCATAACAGTCCTATTTCTGTCTCTCTTGCGTTCTTTCACAAATGCACCCCCTTTTATAATCGTTATTTCATGCTGCCATCTGTATTTTCCCTCCACAATTTAATTTTTTTTTCTCAGTGCAGTGTTTACATGTATATAAAAAAACAAAATACCTTATTTATTAATGTCTCAGATTTAGACCTGAAAAAATATCTGCAGTTAATTACAAATATATACTTTTAATAATTTACAATTTTACAATTACTTTTCACAATTATTTCTCATAGTATTATACTAAATACTTAAAGTAATATATTCATTTAAATATATTATATCATAATATAACATTTTATTTTTTATTATATTATATTATTATATTATTATTATGGTTCTCTAGCATTACTATTACTATTATTACTAATATATATATATATATATATATATATATATATATATATATATATATATATATATATATATATATTTTTTTTTTTTTTTTTTTGAGTTAGGTGACTTCTACAATTTTTTTCTAACAATTACAGTAAAAAAGGCAATCTAAAAAGGTACTGTATAGAGAGTTGAATATAAAATCAATTACTATAAATCTATTACTATAAACATTTAATTAGTTTGTAAAAAATTATATACCAATAAAAATACCTACCAACTAATAACTGCCATAAACAAACAAATAAATAAATAAATACAATTTCATATTATTTAAAACTAAAAGACACTAAAGGTACAGTGTATGGGGCAAACAGGATACAAATATAAAAAATATTGAAAAAAATATTTTGACACTTAATTAATCTCAGTAAGTTCTTAAATTATAGACATTTAAATTATTTATAAAATATTTTCTGAGGACATCAACTGTACCGGTTGAGCCATCAAAAAAAAAAAAAAACCTCCAAATCAGCTGAACATTATTAGACTAGAAATCAAAGAGAGAGGGAAATATAAAAGATTGTCACGTTCAACTTGGCGGAAAACATCCGGGTTGTTTATTACAAGAGTAAATCATATGACTCATCTACGACGGAATCCGCTCAATCCGCTAAACTATAACTGCTTCCGCTAATTTGTTCAAAACAAACACGCGATAAATGAAGTAGGCGTACGTAAACAACTGATCCAAAAATCTCAAAACAACTCACTCAGACGAGCAGGTTTACATGTAAACAGACAGTGACATGTAAAACAAAAAAGACCTAAATGTTTACAACGTGCATTTTACAGGACTCCAGGAAGTGGTGGCGAACGGTAAACAGAGATGGTGTCAAATTGGGCCACGGATGTTCCCTGATGGTGCACGTGTATGTGATGTGCCGTTTCCTGAGTGAAAGGTATTTTTAGAGGTGATCTGTGCATGAGTTTCACAGCGTGTCCTCTGTAGCTGCTGTCAAACACTCCAGCCTCAGAGGAAACGCTGGATTTGGCTTCCATTCGAGTTCATTTCAGATTTGCAGACCTGGTTCTACTTGTTTAAACTGCTCAAGATTTAGGTTCACGAATAGGTCGGTCTCATTTACTCACCCTCATGTTATTCCAAACTCGCTTCTTCTTTGAAACACAAAAGGAGAATTTCGGAAGAACGTCCTCACTATTCTTGCTACAGATGCTCCGCAAGGACAGCCATTGGAGAAAACAGCACATATTGCAAGTATTTAAAGTGATTTTATTTTTATAATAACAAAATGTCCAGTACAATCAGTTATGGGAAATCAACTGAGCTGTCATTTGGCCGAGATGGTTAGTTTTTCTAATCAGATGGAGAGTGTTCTGGCACAGCTCTCTTGATACACAAAAATAATTTTATTTGTAGAATTATTTTCAATTAAAGGAACAGTGCACTTTTTTAGAAAATAGGCTCATTTTCCAATTCCCCGGGAGTAAGTTGAATTTTACAGTCATCGAGTCCATTCAGCCGATCTCCGGGTGTGGCATTAGCCTTTTTAGCTTAGCTTAGCATAGATCATTGAATCTGATTAGACCGTTAGCATCTCTATTTATAACTTGACTCTTCTGTGGTTCCATCGTGTACCAATGGAAAATGAAAAATGGTGACTATTTTCAGGTGCTTTGTTATATCACTGCGCTTGCTTCACCCATGGCACCTTCAGCAAAGCAGACGCTGAGATCGCATGAATGGATTTAAAAAAATGGTAAAACTCAATTGTTTAACTCTAGGGGAGCTAATTAGAAATGAGGCAAAAGACCAGTTAATAAATATTAAGGTCTTGACTACTGAACTGCTGTAGAAGCAGGGTAAAGGAAATGTCTATTTAATGCAGTATTGAAATATGGATTAAGGCATAAACAGATTAAAGAACTACTTTAAATATGAACAAATAGCAGATTTTTTTGCTGATGCATTAAATTTGCTATCCTTTTCCTACCCTGAGGAAGCGTCATTCAATCAGCGTGAATGAACATTAGGACATGTGTTCACACACACACAAACACACACACACACACACACATTTATGAACACATACACAAACTACGGCAATAAAAACCATCACAGCATGCAGGCCTGCGGGCTCCTGACAGGGTGATTAAGAACACTGCATACATATTCACACGCACACACACACACACACACACACACACACCAGTGTATGAATGGAGCCTCTGACAAATACACACTTCCCTCCGGACAAGCTTAAGAAAGAAGCCGCACCTCCAGACCTAGAACGTGTGTTTGTGAGATTCTGCCGTTACAAAACGTTCCTGCGACTCGAATAAAATTCTTCAAGATCATGTCTGATGTCGGCGACCCACATACACAAACACCTACACTGACCCAGACAGTACCAAACGGTTTCCAGCTGGCACAGAGGGCCACTCACATTAAAGTGAAAATCTTCCACCTATCACAAGTAGACTTTGATCCAGACTCACTGTTAATGGTCACATGCAGCGTCTGTAAAACACAAAGACTAACACAGTTATTCTGGCCACACAGGTAGATAAAGAGACTCGCTGAGAGCAGTTAAAAGCTGCTAAAGTGCCACGTGAGAGCAGTTTACTTGACGTATACCGTTTAAGAAAAACCTCAAATAGTCACAGAAAGGAAGTGCAGGATATAGAATGAGTGCCAACCCTGATTAAAACGACAACTTCAACCAGTTTAAGCTGGTTTGCTGGTCTTAGTTGGTCTCCAAACTTGGTCAGGCTGGTGGACAGAGCACAATATTATATACTAAATATATATAACATTATTTTTTTTTAATGTTAGATCTTAAAATTTTACATTTTGGTTTATGTATAATTTTTTACTTCATTGGAATGGTATGAAACATATAGGCACTTGCTAAGTTAACACTAAGTGAACAGACACACACACACACACACACACTATGGTTACGATTCGAAAATAACGTTAAATGGTCCTGATAAAAGGTCACTCTTGCAGTCATTGTGGTAAAAAATGACCATGATGGAAATAAATGGAAAGCAAAGTTTATCTGGTTGAAACGTTTGATATAAATCTTCATTTTTTTTTTTTTTTGCAATATCAACTTCAAATTTGAAACACAGATTGATTTTCATGCAGTTTTAGAGCAAAACATGTTTTGAATGTTTTGTCCATTTTTCATAAGAATAAGCTCAAAGCATCAAACCCCTGTAAGTTTTTCTTTTATAATTATTATTTTATTTCCCTTTTGTGTGTTTAACTGTTGTAGTTTTCCCTCACTTTGGCTATAATCTGTGCTCTAAAGCATACAAGATTTATTTATTTTTACTTGGAAATTTCATTTTCAGGTCTATGCTAAAATGGTTTTTGGTTTTTATCTGTTGGTATTTGATAGAATCCATGATGCCATGTATCTGAATAAGACCCACAACATTACAGATCCAGCAGTATATTTAACTGCGTGTTAACCTGTGTGCTGTGCACCAAACCCATCTGGTAGGTTTGCTGCCTAAAAGCTCTTTTTTTATTTCATCTCAATAGAAACCAGTCCTGTTTGAAGTTCCAGTCGTGTCTGACAACTAAATATCCTGGAGGTTCTTTTGGATGAGCGAGGAGGAAACCCTCCCGAACAACATGTGGTGATGTAGGAGATGTTAGATTTTTTTTTTTTGGCTTTCTGTGCCCAAGACTCAACTAATTTCTGAAATTCTCCAATTGTGATTCTTGGAGAGTCTTTGGGCACTCAAACACTCCTCTTCATAATACATTAGGACGAAATTTGGCCTATATATATATATATATGTATATGAATACTATACACAAACCCTGTGTATAAAACTCTAATAATGTTGGAGTGTGTAGGCAATCTTAAGGTGTCGGGCAGAACAGCAGGGTGGGTATTGTCGAGGCTTTGCGCTGAGGGGGCCGTTTCACATTGAAAGGAAAACAGCTCACGAGAGGCTTTACAGCTGCTTTGGAGGCATAAATATCTCTCTCTCTCTGGCTTTCTTTCTTGTTTTGCTTGTAGTTAATCACATGCAGTTCTGCAGAGAGCTGGCCCAAAGCCAGATCTTTGAGAAATGTGTATGTAACCGGATCCGCTTTACAAACGTGTGTATATCCATCTGTAAATGTGGAAGTGTGCGCACATACTGTCTGAACATCTGGATGGAGAACAGCCTCTGGCTGGCCTAAGGTCAGATTTCACATACAGGTCTGGGGCAGTCATATATGTGTCCGCTGGTCCAGGTAAACACAGAGTCGGTCTCTCCATCTGGTACCAGTAAAGCTGACGTCTGCACTGTACAGTGAATGATTACACCTCCACCGAGGGCAGCGGTCCAAACACAACCTGAAGCAGACCAAAAACATGACGTATAGCACATGGTAGCAATCAGATCTTTTGGGCAAGACCTATTTGGACTCATTTTCCCTGAGGAAATCAGGTAAATTGTGTTTTACAGGTGATTGAAAGCCTGTCTGAGTTAAAAGCGCCTTTTTTTTCTTTCAAACTTTCGTAAAAACTGAAGTAAATTACCTGCTGTTTTTCAGCTAATGGCCTCATTTCAGAAATCGAATCCAGTTGTGAATGTTTATGAGTGCGTTGTACACAGCTTACAATGCAACTTTTATGGTATTTTTTGTCGTAATTAATACAAAATATGGCTCAGGTAGTGTGATGACGTCATAAAAATAATAATAAAAATAAATGCATTTGTGCATTTATGGATGCACCAAAATTAATATTTAGACTCAAACCAGTATTGAAATTAAATATGAAATTACATATAATAAAATATATATTAAAGTCATGTATATGTAAATAAATAAATACTGTAAATGTAAATGTATATGTAGGTGTATGAATATATATATATATATATATATATATATATATATATATATAGCAGAGAAGGCAATTTTCAAGAAACATTTTTGCACTAAAAGATGCATCACAATATGTAGACCATGTAGAGCAGTCATCATCAACATCATCTTATTTTCATCATCATAACTGCCATGCTATAATAGACCCCAGCAGAGGACATTGTAGGACGAATATACAACCTCTCACTTCTCCAAATGCAAATCTATAATGATGTGAACCTTTTCATTAGATGTTTATGTTATTTTATTCATGCCACGTCCATAAATTTGCATAAAACATAAAAAACCCATCTTGCTTCAACAAAAGTGGATTTCTTTTGTATGGGAGATGCAACTGATCCTAAAAGTACATTTCAGTATATTGCTAAACTTTCCTGGGTTGAAATATGATCCAGACACAATCCTGACAGATTCCCGACACATAATTTAGCACAAATCACATATCGAATGGAGTCTATATAGAAATGATTTGGTCTCAGAGAAAGAAGACCACCCTTGACGCTGCTAATGTTCAGAGATGTCACACAATAAACAGTTCCATTTTTTTTTTCAGGGCATAAAGTTGTGGCATCCCGGCCCAGATATGTCATGAATGTGATATTTTGGAGAAAATGTCATCTCTTAACTCAATCCAGTTCCACTTCAGTGACTGCGGGTTGCTTCCAGATTGGTTTGCTATAGATGATTCTGTCAGTCTGAGTAAACATTACAAAGAATGTGTGACGCCCCTGAGCCAGAGCTGCAGTGACTCTGGGCTCTGGACTCTCATTGGTCAGCAGCTGATGAATTAGGAGGAATTCTGTCACCCTATTGGCTGACGAGTCGAGCGCTTAAGAATTGTTGAAGCCACAGGCAAGACTTTCTGCTCAGAATGTGTTAATTTCTGTGTGTTCTCAAACACATAATAGACTATGAAAATTGATAATAGACTTTTAAAACTGACCGTTTTGCGAGTGGGAATTTTTTTTATTATTGATACAATTACCGTATTTTTCAGACTATAAGTCGCACCTAAGTACAAGTCGCATCAGTCCAAAAATACGTCATGATGAGGAAAAAACATCGCACTGGACTATAAGTCGCATTTATTTAGAACCAAGAACCAAGAGAAAACATTACCATCTACAGCCACGAGAGGGCGCTCTATGTCTTCAGTGTAGGCTACAGGAGCACTGAGCAGCATAGAGCGCCCTCTCAAGGCTGTAGACGGTAATGTTTTCTCTTGATTAATTTCTCTTGGTTTATGTCAAATTAATTTTGATAAATAAGTTGCACCTGACTATAAGTCGCAGGACCAGCCAAACTATGAAAAAATGTGCGACTTATAGTCCGGAAAATACGGTAATTAGCATAGCCTGATTTTCATGATCCAATCGAATTCAATTTACAAAAACAAGACCCGCTCACATTATTTCCCAGACTATTTTTTTTACACCTAGAAATACACTGCATTATAAAAGTAAAATGTGTTTACAACATGTTTCATTTCTCCAATATGCATAAAACAAAATCAGCAAAACAAACATAAATGTGGTTAAAAAAAATAAAAATTTAAAGTACAATAAAGTTTACAAACTATGACACCACGATAACGCAAACTAGGCCTATCTTCTCTGCCAGCGCTGTTGATTTCATTCCTACACTAATGCAGCTGTTTGCCTTTTAACCAGTTTGGCACATCCTTATTTTCTTAGCACTCTGAATGAAGCTGAACTGCTGACACGCGGATTATGCGAAGTCACATCGGCATGGTAATATTGCCCCAATGCTTTTATGATACAGACGGGGGAGAGCTTTGCAATATTTGGTTCTTTCATCTTCTCAAGCTGAGGTGCTTGTCAGCAGTGCTGAGCCGAGGCTTGTGGGTTGGATTGTATAATGCAGCGGTGACAAGAAAAGGCTTATGGAAAATCATAAGCTAAAAACCTCTCGCTCTCTCCTCGTTCTGTCCGTCAGGCAATCAAACGCTATGGCAATCAACACAGAAAAACACTTTTTGCCTGTAACACAAAGATGATGAATAATGAATAACAAACACTGTCTTTCAATCATGAGTGTTGAAGAACTGGAACTGTTCTGTAATTCATTATTTAAGCTTGACTGTCACAATATGCTTCTGTTGCGCAAAAAAAGAAGAGCATGAACAACGACGTTCTTCAGAAATTCTCTTTCTCTTCTCAGCAGAAGAAAGTCAGTCTCACAGGTCTGAAGCATCACTAGGGTGAGAGGTGAACTATACCTTTAAGAAGTTCCTGAGATGA
Organism: Carassius gibelio; assembly: GCF_023724105.1. Lineage (NCBI taxonomy): Eukaryota > Metazoa > Chordata > Actinopteri > Cypriniformes > Cyprinidae > Carassius > Carassius gibelio. The sequence continues at coordinate 6,770,215 of NC_068392.1, read as the reverse complement.
ATGTGTCCTCTAGAGAGCAGGTTGAACTTCAGAGTCCTAACAGTGTTTTTGATGAGATCACAGGCAGACCTTTCTGTCTCCATATGTGTGACAGGAAGCCGTGAGTTGTGTTTCTGTGGAGCCATGAATCATTTCAGCCCTCATGCACATGCATAGCTCACGCTTTATGAGGTGTTGAAAAAATATGGAGCTGCTGAGGGTTCAGCTACTCCAACAACCCACACATGAAGGAAACCCTTCATTTCCTTTAGATGTACCCAGAAGTCATCAACATTCCTTGTCTTTTCAGGAAATTTCATGTTAGGATTGAAACACAGACTCACCGTTTCAAGTAACTGATTCTAGATTACCCTGTGCGATTGTAGGATAGTAGTAACGGTGATTTTTCGCAGATGTAACAACTCCATGTTCACACTTTGTCTAAATCCAGATGTCACTCCTCTTCTAAGTATAAAAAGTTTGGCTATTTACAGGTGTGATGATCACATTTACATTAATTCACCACACTGTAAAGAATGGCCGTAAATGGCCATTTTACCAAAATATTTTGGCAGTATAAGGACCAATTCTCACTACTAACTAGTTTCTTATTAGAATGCCTGTTATTAACATATTGGCTGTTTATTAGTACTTATAAAGCATTTATTCTACATGACCATATTCTACATCGCTATTTCTATCCAATACATAAACTTATCAACTACCTTATTAACTATTATTAAGCAGCATTTTAGGAGTTTATTGAGGCAAAAGTCATAGTTAATAGTTTATTAATAGCGAGAATTGGACATTAAAATAAAGCGTGACCAAAATATGCAACATAATCGGTTCTTTAATATCGGTTCTTCCGATATTTTGGTGGGGTTCTAAAGAAAAGCGCTGAACAAAAATAATCATATGTACAGAAATGTATTTAATGTATTATTTGGATAATTTTCTATCTTTTTAAAACTATTTAAAGGGTTCTTTATTTACTTAATTAGCTTAACTATGAAGTACCATTTTAAAATGAAGAAATCAATTAATTATCAGGTTTAAATGTGCCATTTTAGACTATGGAAAGCTTAAAAATTAAATTGGAATTAATCAAACATCTATTTTAAATGTCTAATCGTTTCTAATCAATTTAAAGATTTTTTTTTTTAATTAACGTTTTTAAAATATGATTTAAATATGTATGTTTATTTGTGCATTTCAAAAAGTGGTTTATATATTTACATTTAATTTTTTTAATTAATAAACTGATAGTGGATTTCTTCAATTTATTAAGTGGCACCCATGTTACTTTTTATTACAAGTCAATTTGACCGTTTAAATCACAAAATGGGTATAAAAAATAATAATAAAAAAAGAAGATATTAAATATCAGTACATTTAAATATGTTTAAATATGTGTACATTTAACCTCACTGTAAAACATTAAGCAGTTTTAAATCTACCTAATTATTTTTCAAAATGTGATTTATCTATTTACATTAATTTTTTTAAAATAATAAATTGGTAATTGTTTTTAAATTATTACTTAAAAAATAAAAATAAATTTGACAATTTAGATCACAAAAAAATAAATAAATATAATGGTATAAATAAAAACAACATATTAACTTTGTAAATTATTGTAAGAAATAAAAGCATAAACAAAACAAAAATAGGTTCTGAATTTTGTAAAACAGATACTTAAATTTACTTACAAGATCAGTCAAAATATCAATGGATCTCTAGTTGAACCATAAGAGGTTGTTAAACCTTCATGATTTAAACTTGCATCCATGTTTCTTGTTGTAAATCAATGTTAGCAGAAATAACTATAACCACTGCATTTCACATGCATTCCCTGAAATAGATAGAGAGATGCATACACAAAAACGTATTTCTTGATATTCCTCAGAGCAATCCTACAAGTAAAGACTGAAGTTGGGGTAGCAGAAAAAAAAAATGTTTTAAAGTGGAGTTTCTCGGAAACCTGCGAAAAAGATGCAAAGCAAACAATTCAATATGTCATGAAACGAGCCAATGCATGTGTGTAAAAATGGGGTGTAACTCCATGACTTCATCAAAAACGACTGCATGAGGCCAAAGTTTTAGGTCAAAATATTGGCAAGACGAGGTGGAGCCCAATAAACACATCCAAATAAAAGACACACACACACACATACACATACACATACACATACACATACACACACACACACACACACACACACAGAGAGAGTGAGAGACGAGTCCAGCTGGACTGCAATACCCAGAATAAAACAGCTTGTACATTTGTGTGTTGTAATTGTGCCCGCTGGTTTTGATTATTAAAACATTAAATCATAGCATGTACAGTCCATCAAGAATAAAAACAATTAAAAGTAATGAAGACGTGACAAGTTTGTTTCCTTGACAACCTAGTATGAGTGTGTTTTACTGTCTGGTGGGGTCGTGAAAGGGACGGTCACTTCCTTTAACACACACACACACACACACACATACACGCACACACTCACATAAATCCCCAGCTGAGAAAAAAATATGTATATTTTCTTTTTCCTTTAGCTAGAAAAGTCTGTTTTTAATCGCAAAGAAAAAAACAAACAACATTTCTGCGGGGGTTATAAGTAATGGATATATCAGCCTGGCGATTAATCTGACAACATTTGGCTGTTTTGAGATTATTGTCAGGTTATCTTTACGTTAGTGCAAAACCCAGATTTACTAGCCTGGCTGATGTATCAAACTCTAATAAACCATATAAGATGTACACTGACATTGCGTGGTTTGCGATTGAAAACAGACTTCCTTCCACAGATTGTAAAATTGCTGCGCAATGTGATGCAATCACAACCTATTATAGTTTTTTGTTTGTTTGTTTTTAAATAACCAATTATGTGAAGTAAGCTGTGGATTTTTTAACTGCCAAATAACCTGAGGAAATCATCAAATAAATGATTCAAATATGAAATAAATAATTCCCTGATCCATTTCCTGTGTGGAAAGCCATGTAATTCTGATGTTTTCCATATTTTCAAATAAAACAAGAAAAATCACAATAAATGCAAGTTGTTGTTGAACTTAGAGTAAGTTTGTATGTTTATAAGTAATGTTTATAGTAAGTAAATAATAAGTAAATAAGTAATAAGGCAGTATAAGTAATAATTTACATTTTGTCAACCTAATTAAAATCCTTTTGCACTAGATTAGCTTAGCTAAGTTCATAACTTGGGGAACGTTTACACAACACAGTTTTCATCAAAAAAGGTTTGCATTTTCAATTCACACACCAACAGCATTTTGGGGGCCTAAAAACAAACTTTTGAAAAAGTTTTGACAACGTTTTCTGTACGCGAAAAGTAAAAAAAAAAATGCAAAGTGCATCGCTGTGTAAACATAATCGTATACTGTAACTAATGTTTTAGTTAAATCTACCATTGCTAAGTTAAAACTAATAATTTTAGGAAGTTTCTCCAAAACTGATTTAGAAGTATTGTTATACTTTTGTTAGTAGCTTGTAGTGTAGTTATCAACAGTGTTTAATGGGTAGTTTAACAGTAGTTTGAAACTGTAGCTGGCTAAGCTACAAACTAATAATAATGTAACGTACTAGAGGCAAATTTATAAATATCTTTAGTTACTTATATCAGAAGTTTGTTCACAAAAAAAAGAGAAATCGCTGAGAAACAGCTAGCAAATTTCACAAATAGAAATTGCAAGTAACACATTGAATTAAACATAAAATTATAAAGTAGTAAGTCTAAAATAATATTTTCTTGTAAAACATAATACAATAATCTTTATTTACAACTTTTTTCAAAGTGTAGTTTTTTTTAATTAAATGCATACATTTATTCACATTTTAAGTAGCTTGTTTCATAATTTCTTAGTTTCAGTGTAACTTCCCCAACATTCAAATTATTGTAAATTACGACCTTACACAGGCAAATCCTTGTTTTTAATCTGCTACTTATAGTTTTCCTGTCGGAAATATACAACACCTGAGGTTACATCAATGACAGGATATGACCTCAACAGATGACTTCCTGCATCCTGTGCATTTCAGCTGAAGGGAAGTGCTGTATCCGTGTTTGGATTTGCTCACTTCCCGACAGACGTGAAACACTGGAAGTTTTTTAAGACCTCTTATGAAAAATACAATGCTTATACCATGGTAACATGATGGTATTAAATGCTAATAAAATGGCACTTTGATATATAAAATGGTACGTTTAATACACCACAATGTGCGTCCAAAGACATGGTTTTACTATAGTAAATGTCATAAAAGCATGGTAAAACCATGGTATTTTGGTTAGATAAGAAAACATCTATCAGTGGCAGAAAGTGAATTGAATTTCTTCCAAATGTAAATAAATGGCACTCGGTTTGATATTTTGCAATGACATTTATGCATTTTTAAAACTGAGACATTTTAGGGCCACTGTATCTACAAGTCACATTTCATTGCATATTAGAGGATCTAGCTGGGAATCTAGGGCAGACCAGTACAGAAAAAGATGAATACAATAAGGAAAGTGCACACAGACACACACTTACACCTCGTTTTTGTCGTTTAAGATGCATGAATGAGAGAAACCTGGCTAGAGAAAAGCAGAAACTAATCTGGAGAAGACAGAGAGCGATAAAAAAGAGTAGTCAATGTTTCAGGCTTATAATTTGACACCGTTTCTATATCAGGCAGAGGAACATGTGCTCAGGATGGCTTAGTTTGTGTGTCTCACGGGTCATGAGGGTCAAAGAATCGCCTCCTTTGACGTCATAAATCCATGCAGGCATCAGCAGAAGACTTACTGCCATATAATGTTGGCATAACCTTCATAAACCACTGAGCAATTGCAGTGAAAAGTTCCATATTCATGCAGCCAGTCCAATACGTTTCTGTTGTATTACTAGCAAATGCAGTTTTATGTGTAGAGTCATTTTAGTGAATCAGTTCGTTTGGGTGATTTGCTTGAATGAACCGGTTCAAAAAATTCAACTAGTGTTGCTGTGTGGTTGCTAAATTTTTCAGTGGTTTTTATAATGTTGCTATGCGTTTGCAAAGAATTTAAAATAATAGCTTAACGGGTTGATATGCATTTGCTACAGCGATCTGAGTTGTTTTAGCACGTTGTGGTTGTTAAGGTTTTTAAGTTTGTTTTTATAAACATATGCCATTACTGTCTAGAGTGTGTGGAATGGTGTACTGTGATTGGTTGAGAGGATATATCGTATTCTGCAGAGAAGGGAGACTGGTGTTTGTCGCGGTTTCGAAAGAAAGGGATGAAACATGACAGAATAACTCGGGGGATATCACATTTTGCGTAAAAAATAAAAAGTTTACTTTTCAATACAGACCAGATAAAATATAGATTTTGGCGGAAACTCAATTTTTTTATTTTTTAAGGTCATAGGTGAAGAGCGTGTACGGCTGGGAAATTAAATATATTAAGTCTGCTGCTAACAAAGTGCATATGAATAGACAGTGTCGATTGCAGCATAAAATTAAGATCTGCTTATTTCGTTTTAGGTGTTTTTACAGTGTTGCGCATTTGAACCAATCACAGACAATTCTGTTTAGCTTAGGAATGCAATGGCCAATCAGAGGCGTTCAGGTGAGTCATCGTTGAAACAGGTCAGTTTTGTTGACTGCGCGAATTGCAGACATGCAAATTATCTCATCATAAACAAAAAAGCGTAGACGTACAATGTAAGTAAGAGATTAATTTCACACTGTATACAGCTTCATTGATTATAACGATACTTTTAGGCTAATAATCAATTTCTAATGTTTTTATTAAATTGTTATCACATTAAATACAAATTTAGTCCCAATAAACTTTTATTTTATTTGCCTACATGGCACCTAAATCTGGTTCTTGCCTAAAAAGAGGGGTGTATGATGTTTAATATACTACTTTCAGCCTTACCCTGGAGCTGGTTCACCCTCCACCTATGTATACACTAAAACAAAGACAGCAATCAATTTGTGAATAAGTCTGAATGAATCACTAAAAATAATCGGTTCAGAATATGAATGTACCACAAGATCGCACAATATTGTGATGATATTTCTTGTAGAGGTGTCTCGCAATATCGCCATGACAGAGTGTGAGTTTGAAATTAGCATAAAAGACGCCATGGCTATTTTTACATTACATTATGGTGCCCACCGCCTCCACTGTCATTTTGCTTTTTAAAAGAAATAATTTACATGTAATTCCGCTGGATAATGGTTGCTTCAAATCTGAACTGAAAGCATCTGCCCATCCAGCACTAGCTACAGAGTGCAGCAGGAATCAGAGTTCACTGATCATGTGATGAGCGTAAGGCGAGATGCCTGACAAGACCCTTGCAAAGGATTCGTTGTTCAACGGAGCCTAATGGTGTGCGCACACCAAAAGTGAATTTAATTAGTTGTGCCGAATATATTACATACAAAGTCATTGCAAAAATGCAAATAGAGATGCAATTGCCGTAAATGTTTGATATTCGCCTCAATCACGCCTTCACATGATGCATTGTTGCGGAAGCCAATTAGCGAAGAGCTTATTGACACATCCAGTTTGACACGTCCAGCTGTATCATAAAAATGGAAGAGAGCATTATTTTAGCCGTCTGCACCCCAAAATTAATGACACAACTTCTTATTCATACAGACACCAGACAAAAAAGTAGATAGCCTGGAGAAAATTTAGCAGGATTGTGAATTCACTGTAAGTGATGAAAATATGCGTCTGTTACTTGATTCTAGCTGTGAGTTTACCCACTGGCATTACCCAAAGTTAGCACAACCAGGATATTTGTCTGGTTTACTAGTAGAGATTTGTGTTTATGTGTGGGCTTGAAGACAGTCCTAATTGTGCAATGTTTTTAATTGCACAAGTAAAGCGAGTAATCTAGAGCAACTATCACAATGCAAATATTCGCTTCGCTTATGGTGTGCATAAGTTCAGAAGAATTGAGATTTGTCACTATTATTTTATAGAATCTGCTCATCTTAACATTATCAAAGTGAATTTGCTTGGGTTTGACACCTTTACTTCAAAGCAAGACTTAAGATCAAACACAGCTGACAAATTTTTAGCATTTCAGGGTGTAATAAGCCTGTTTTTAAACTTTTCTCTTTTGGAATATTAAAGACTAAAACTGCCTAATACTTACCAGAGAACATTGTTTATCGGCAACTGATGTTTCCAATTTGTTGTCATGGCCTCTGGACTCTTTTTAAACTGATAAACGGATTAAAATAATGTCCGTCGGTACCTTAACGATGGTTTCATCACATCTGTGTCTCTAGCGAAACGAGAAATAGATTGGAGAACATGTGTCTGCAGAAACTGCATGAAAACACGAACAATAAAGCCATTTCCTGAGCGTTCTTCTCAGGTGAAGCGAAGCTGTGTAATGATAGAGGACCAGTTGCATTGCTTCATCAGTCTGTCCTGCACATCTGTCCAGAGTCTTGGATGTTAGACCATCACACTGCAGCAGCTTCTGGCCATGTGACATACAGAACATCAAACCACAGCTTTGGCTGTCAAAACTGTTTACAGCCTCAAACTATTAGTTCCTCCTCTCTGTGTTGCTATGTAGTTGCTAAGGTGATGAGCATTGTATTTGCATGTTGCTATGAGGTTGTTAGGTGAACTGGGTGTCTCTAGCATTTAGCTTTGCGGTTACTGTTGTCATCTGAGTGCTGTAGCATGTTGCTATGTGGTTGATGAATATTTCTAAGTAGCTTTGACATGTGACACATTGCTATGTGGCTGTTATGGTTTTCAGAGTGGTTTTATTTATGATTTATGATCATTCTGGAAACATGTATAGGCAGCATTAGTGAAAGAGAGACAATGTTAGCTTTAGCAACATTAGCCTTACAGAGAGCCATGAAGCTTTTTTGGAAAACAAAATATGACGCGTGATGATTACTTTGTCTGGAGCTGACATTCACCCACAAAGCGTTGGTATCGATCCCTCTTTCAAAATCAACCTTAACACAACTCACAACAGTCTGGTGTAAAATGATTACCACAAACATATAGGACTTTTCTATTGTTGTTTTTTTTTCATTCCAAATTTTTATTTAACCACCGTGTCCTCAGCGGTCTATGGAGACAACTATGTTCGTTGGTGCATCCCAACACACGACACTTTTAATGTCTCTTATGGTGCTGACATCTCTCCAGCAGCTACAGCAAGAGAACAGTAATGGCGGACTGCTGCTTCTCACTCAGGGCTGTTTATATGCTAACAGGGCAGAGAGCGTCACAAATAGGCGGGATTTTCACAGACTATGTCGTCACAGTCTGGACCTGCTCATGTGGAGAGAGTGTTTATGATTTTTTGGGGATTAAAAAACAATGAGTGAGTGGATTTTTACCATTATAGGCTGGTTGTTTTCACACAATGTGGCCACACAACTGTTCAAGCACCTTATAAAAGTGATTTTTGCATAATAGGTCACCTTTAATGTTTTTGGAGTGATTTTAGTGTGCCGCTTTGTGGTTGTTAAGGTTTTCGGAGTGGTTTCAGTGTATTTGCGAAAGTTATAGGAGTGGTTTTAGTTTACCGCTCTGTGGTATTTAATGCATCGCTCTGTGGTTGTTAAGGTTTTTGGAGTGGTTTTAGTATGTTGCTTAGCTGTTGCCAAGGTTTTGGAGTGATTTTAACATGTTACTATGAGTAGTTGCTTTGCAGTCAGTCTTGCCAGACTGGCTGTTCTGAAGACTTGTTTTGGATACCATCCCACCGCTAACATCCAACCTTTATACAGTTGCTGGTTTAAGACCAGTAAGTTTAAGATGAACAGGAGCAATTTCTTCCAGCCCAGATCCAACTCTGGCACCAACAATGGCACCCCAGTGAATGAAAAAGTCTGCATTTGATATCAGAAGACAAATTCAAACCTTTTCCCAAAGGTTTTCAGAGGTACCGAAAATTTAAGATTGTAGGATTTAAAATACCCTACAGCTCAAATCCCTCAGTTTTTATCTCCAAATTCCCTCCTTTAACGGCAAGCTAATAGCTCAGCAGTGAACAAACAGAGTGAAAATTAAACATAGGGAGTTCTTCTGCTGAGCCGACCACAGAGAATGTGTCCATATCACGGTGGAACTCAACATCCGCAGAAATGAGGTCAAACAAACCCTCTTGCTTATTTCTAATTTCCCACAATTGCCCAACATCTTCCAACCGTTCCCAAATACATCTGGACCACAGTGAGCCAGAATTTACTCCTAATCAATCCAGTTTTCCTTGGCTCTGAGGATTTGCCACAATACTGCCAAAAAACATAAATCAAACAACATGTTAAACCCCAAAATCTCCTCTTGCAGATATGAAAATCCCAAAACACAGCGTTTGCCCTGTCTAACATAAAGAGAGAGAGATGTGTCAGATTCGCACAGATTTAGACACAATCATGTCAGAGACGCTATCAGATTATTGATTAGCGGCTGGTAGGAGCTGATAACACCCTGCGACAGTTCGGATTTGAGCCCACATGGCATCCTGGATCGCTCCAGCCTGATAATATGGGACTCACCAGTCTCAGTCCGAATGTTTCCAGAGAGTATCTTTCATTGCTGGCATAAGGGGATATTGCAAACATGTCCCGGACAAATCTGATATCTCTTCGTTTATTTCAGGTGCACTCATTAAAATACCCCTCCCGCCTCAGATCACTCTGCTCTTCTACTCCGTTCCTCCATCTCTCTGTCCCTGAGGGCATAATAATCTTTCCAATCTCAGAACACATTAGCATAACAATTAAAACCATATTTAACCCTTTAAAACGCAACATATTCTGCTGTCTGGATGGAAGGGCTCACAGCTGAGAAAGATGCAGATGATTCAGATCCATATTTGCAAAAACAAGAGGTTTAACAACATAATTGTGTATGTTAATTAGAAGACGTTAAACATGATGATTATTATATTTGTTAATGAGAGGTATGGGGCACTTTCTGTGGATAGGGTACAAAGTAGTGTCAAGTCATTTTCTTTAAAGGTGCCATAAAATAGGCTCACGGTATGTCACTTCCATGTACAGAACTGTTATTATTCACCTATGCCAAGGTAAAAACAGTTTTCCATTCTATGGCACCTTTACAGCAATAAAATGGTTATAGAATTTTAAATATAATCCATGAAAATAATACTTTTTATTTACATTTTACATGTTTATTTTTATATTTAATTGTTTTAATTAAATAATTTAATATATATTTAAGATGCGACTTTATCAAAAAAATGATAAAGAATTAATATATTTAGTATTACCTCCTGACGTAAACATAGAAAAAAGATACAATATATATTTTTATTTTTTGCTTTTTAAATTAATTATTTAAAATAAAATAAAGGAATATTTAAAAAAAAAATACTGAAATAATAATTATTGTAAACAAATGTTAGGATAACAACATTTCTTAAAGATAAAGATGAAAAATAAATGAAAAATATACACATACATATATACAGTATTGTTCAAAATAATAGCAGTGCAATGTGACTAACCAGAATAATCAAGGTTTTTCGTATATTTTTTTATTGCTACGTGGCAAACAAGTTACCAGTAGGTTCAGTAGATTCTCAGAAAACAAATGAGACCCAGCATTCATGATATGCACGCTCTTAAGGCTGTGCAATTGGGCAATTAGTTGAATTAGTTGAAAGGGGTGTGTTCAAAAAAATAGCAGTGTGGCATTCAGTCACTGAGGTCATCAATTTTGTGAAGAAACAGGTGTGAATCAGGTGGCCCCTATTTAAGGATGAAGCCAACACTTGTTGAACATGCATTTGAAAGCTGAGGAAAATGGGTCGTTCAAGACATTGTTCAGAAGAACAGCGTACTTTGATTAAAAAGTTGATTAGAGAGGGGAAAACCTATAAAGAGGTGCAAAAAATGATAGGCTGTTCAGCTAAAATGATCTCCAATGCCTTAAAATGGAGAGCAAAACCAGAGAGACGTGGAAGAAAACGGAAGACAACCATCAAAATGGATAGAAGAATAACCAGAATGGCAAAGGCTCAGCCAATGATCACCTCCAGGATGATCAAAGACAGTCTGGAGTTACCTGTAAGTACTGTGACAGTTAGAAGACGTCTGTGTGAAGCTAATCTATTTTCAAGAATCCCCCGCAAAGTCCCTCTGTTAAAAAAAAGGCATATGCAGAAGAGGTTACAATTTGCCAAAGAACACATCAACTGGCCTAAAGAGAAATGGAGGAACATTTTGTGGACTGATGAGAGTAAAATTGTTCTTTTTGGGTCCAAGGGCCACAGGCAGTTTGTGAGACGACCCCCAAACTCTGAATTCAAGCCACAGTACACAGTGAAGACAGTGAAGCATGGAGGTGCAAGCATCATGATATGGGCATGTTTCTCCTACTATGGTGTTGGGCCTATTTATCGCATACCAGGGATCATGGATCAGTTTGCATATGTTAAAATACTTGAAGAGGTCATGTTGCCCTATGCTGAAGAGGACATGCCCTTGAAATGGTTGTTTCAACAAGACAATGACCCAAAACACACTAGTAAACGGGCAAAGTCTTGGTTCCAAACCAACAAAATTAATGTTATGGAGTGGCCAGCCCAATCTCCAGACCTTAATCCAATTGAGAACTTGTGGGGTGATATCAAAAATGCTGTTTCTGAAGCAAAACCAAGAAATGTGAATGAATTGTGGAATGTTGTTAAAGAATCATGGAGTGGAATAACAGCTGAGAGGTGCCACAAGTTGGTTGACTCCATGCCACACAGATGTCAAGCAGTTTTAAAAAAACTGTGGTCATACAACTAAATATTAGTTTAGTGATTCACAGGATTGCTAAATCCCAGAAAAAAAAAATGTTTGTACAAAATAGTTTTGAGTTTGTACAGTCAAAGGTAGACACTGCTATTTTTTTGAACACACCCCTTTCAACTAATTGCCCAATTGCACAGCCTTAAGAGCGTGCATATCATGAATGCTGGGTCTTGTTTGTTTTCTGACAATCTACTGAACCTACTGGTAACTTGTTTGCCACGTAGCAATAAAAAATATACTAAAAACCTTGATTATTCTGGTTAGTCACATTGTACTGCTATTATTTTGAACAATACTGTATATACACACATACATATATACACACACAAACCTGAAACATAAAAAATTATTTAAAATAATTGTAAAATATAAAGATGTAAGATTAAGATTTATTGTCTTGAGATAAACAACCAACATACAGCGAAAAACTTCATCTCATTTTTTCTATTCAGTTATAAGCCCTATTTTGTGCCCTATTTGTAACCATAATCGCTTTCTTTCTGTCAAACTCTGTTACTGTACCGAACCATGACGCAGCCATACAAAATCTGAATAAACTTATCTCAAAGGGTTTTTCTTCAGAGAACAGAGGCTGATCATGGCTACTGTATGTTTGGCAGAGAGAGTGAAAAAGACCCCCTTCCCATGTCTTTAATACTGTTTAGATAATAAAATCAGTCCTGGGTTAATTAAATCTGTCCTGGGTTAATGAAATCACTGCTCATGTTCCATTAGTGTCCCAGACTCCACCCACTCAGAGAATTCTCTGCTCTATGATTGGTCACACACTTTGTGTTGAAGTGCTCCAAAGTGGAGTATTTAAAAAAAAGTTTAGAGCATTTAAGTTAATCTGTGAACATTATTTAATATCTGAAGTAAAAATAAGACAGTAGCTTATAATAGTAAAAATGAATTAAGTCATTATGCTGGGTTAAATAAATAACCCAATTTGCTAGGTAAGGTTTTTAACCCTGTGTTTTTTAGAATGCAAGCAAGAATGACATTAGAGAGCTACAACTGAGGTTAAAAACATAATAATAGCATGTAATACGACAGCTACTCCTATAATATAATGTAAAATAACAAGAGCAAAGGTAAGTTCATTCAAAACCTTGATCATGACAAAGCTGTGAAAAAACTTACAAAATGGCTAGTAATTATACATTTAACGCACAAAAAAAAATAAAAAAAATAAAAAAAAAAAAAAAAAAAAAACAGGGCAAAATGCATGACATTAATTGATAAACAACAAAAGGAAACAAAACATTTTCAAAATAAAAGTCCAACATATATAAAAATAAGGTGCTGGGATATTTCGTGGAGAACAAAAAAACATGTAAGTACTTAACATCCAATTGTTAACATCTATAGTTAAAAAAAAAAAAGCAATCTGATGGGTAAATTGTGTAATTTCACTAGAAAGTAGGAACAAGTTTAAGAGTTTTAAAACACTTTTAAGATTTTTTTAAATAGTAAATTTATTTAAATTATTTTTTGCAAAATTCATATTTTTGTATTTTATTTATCAAAATAAAATGTACTGCATACATTACGGTGTGTGTGTGTGTGTGTATATATATATATATATATATATATATATATATATATATATATATATATATACATTTATATTTATTTATTTTTTTGCATAATTTTTATTTGCATAATTCATTTAGTACTAAACAAAACATGTGCAAATAAACAATATTATAAGTTCGTTCTTTTACACTCCCCAAATCTTAAAAGTTGGAATGTTTGTCTTGGATTATTCCCATCCGCAAGCATTTCCCTCATAAGCCTGATCTTTTAAAAACAATAAACATTATTATATATTCATGACCTTCTGTTTGGTTTCCAGCACCGCACCAGAAACAAACGTCTCTCTCTCGCACAGAGTCTGATCTTCATCCATGGTTAACACAGCATAATTACACCATTCCATCCTTAATGAATGGATTAAATGTGAAAGCACTCTTCGGATACACGTGGGCTCCTTTTCTGTGCCCTACATGGTCACATGAGCACACCCAAACAGCTCTTCACACTGACAGCGTTTTCTAAAGAGTCCATTATTGGACTGAACCTATTCATTAGCAGGGAAGAGAGGGGCTCGTCTGCAGCAGGCAGACAGGTGGGCCGACAGACAGGCGCAATGATGGTGAATATGGTGAATATTGCTGGAGACAGCTGGCTGATGGACTAAAAATGACCCGAGTGAGGCTTTGTCAAGCTTTTTCTCTGTCGATGCATTTTGGTTCATCATTCCTCGCTGGGGCGTGGGTAAAACAAGCATCATTTCACCAGAAAGTCTCTATTAACAATTAGAAATAATATTTGTACACTAAGATTTTTGGCATTGTAACACTATTTTCATGGAAATTAAGCATATTAACCCCTCAAATTCTCATTCTCATATGATAATTATATTCTTAACAATATGGTAATGTCAATTCAGTTTTGTTATTTTTAAGTAAAAATATTTAAAAAAAATAATTTTCGTTAAATTAAACAAAGCTACGAAAAATAATAAAATTGAAATAAAGTTTAAGCTAAATATTAATGAATACATAATAAGAAATGATTGTCAATAAATTAATAAAAATAAAAAAGCACAAAAAAATGGCTTAAACTTAAACTAACATTAAAAAGAAAATAAAAAATGTACAAATAAAAGCTAATTCAAAATATCAATAAATATAATAAAAAAACTACTTAAAGGGGGGGTGAAATGCTCGTTTTCACTCAATATCCTGTTAATCTTGAGTACCTATAGAGTAGTACTGCATCCTTCATAACTCCAAAAAGTCTTTAGTTTTATTATATTTATAAGAGAAAGATAGTCTGTACCGATTTTTCCCGGAAAAACACGAGCGCCTAGAGGCGTGACGTGTGGGCGGAGCTAAAGAATCACGAGCGCCAGTAGGCTTTTGCGTTGAGAGCGTTTGGAAGCTGTGACACTGATCCAGAGGCTGAATTTTAACAAGAGCAGCATCAGCCAAGGCTTCTCTATGTGGTATGTACTGAAACTGTATATATTTGCTTAGCGGTTTTGGAAAATGACTAAGTTCCACTTTGTCGTCTTTTTTTTTTTTTTTTAAGCTGTACATGTGGAAAGTGCAGTTTGATAACAACATCGCATGTTGTTTACTTGATGTGCTTACGCGCTGATAGCTAAGTAAACAACAGAGATATTTGAAGCAGTTTTACTCGTGCAGTTTGATGACAACATCGCATGTTGTTTACTTGATGTGCTTACACGGCGATAGCTAAGTTAACAACACAGAGATATTTGAAGCCGTTTCACTCACCGCCTGCGGTTCCAACACACGATCGTGACCTTTTTTCGTTAGGATTGCATTATCCTTAAGAAATAAACGATGTGCAAATCCAGCGTCAACCTGGGCCTTGTTTGTAAAACAAGCATCTTCGAAATGCAGGGAACAAACACAAACACTTGCACAACTCCGTTGATGCTCTGTAGAAATAAACTCCATCCACTGGTCCCTTAATGCTGTTTCTCTTTTGGTAATCTGTGCAGGGTTGTCTTGCCCTGGCAACCAAAAACACACTCCTTTTGTGACATTTCGCGACGCTCTCGCTGTGATGAGTGATTGTCTGTGCACAGCCTCTCTCTGCTCTGCTATACGGGAGTGCGCGCTCTTCCGGCAGAAGTGCCTCAGGACCCATATAAGGAAATTCCACTCCATCTAACGTCACACAGAGCCATACTCGAAAAAAACTTTCCGAAACTTGTGACAAACCGGAAGTAGTATTTTTGGAACAGAAATACTCCTTCAAACGTACAACTTAATTTTTGAAACTTTGTCCATGTTTAGCATGGGAATCCAACTCTTTAACAGTGTAAAAAACTCAGTATGAATGAAATAGCATTTCACCCCCCCTTTAAATAATACTACAATAACTGAGGATTAAGAGAAAAAGTATGCCTAATTCTTACAAAACATCTTAATGGACCTAAAAATGGTTTTTCAATTTTTTTATCCACAAAATATAATTAGGGCCCGAGCACCGAGGTGCGAGGACCCTCTTGTATCTGCTTTGTTTTTTATTAGGGCCCGAGCACCGATGGTGTGAGGACCCTCTTGGAATTGCTCCGTTTATTATTATTATTATTATTATTAGGGCCCGAGCACCGATGGTGTGAGGACCCTCTTGGAATTGCTCCGTTTATTATTATTATTATTATTATTATTATTATTATTATTATTATTATTCTTCTTCTCCAAAATGAATCGCATTTTTGAGGGCCTAAACATGCTCGAAAAGTCATGAAACTTTGCACACACCTCAGAGCTGGCGAAAATTTACGTCTGATATGGGTTTCAGAAGTGGGTGTGGCAAAATGGCTCAACAGCGCCACCTATACACGTTCAACGGTGTGCGCCTCGAGCTACGTTTCATGTACATGTATGAAAATCGGTATACTCATGTAACTCTCCAATACCTACAAAAAAGTCTCTTGGAGCAAAATCTGAAACCCAACAGGAAGTCGGTTATTACTAATATTATGAGCAAATTTTGTGTCATTTTTGTAATTTCCATGCGTTGTATTTTAACGAACTCCTCCTAGAGATTCATTCAGATCAACACCATATTTGGTATGCCTAATCTGAAGGCCTTTGCGATGTTAAATTGCGAAGCTTTTGAGTTTTCGTTAATGGGCGTGTCCGTGGCGGCCTGGCGAATTTCGACGATTCGCCATGAAACAGGAAGTTGCTATAACTCAGACATACAATGACCAATCTGCCCCAAACTTCACATGTTTGATGAGACTCCTAACCTGACCAGATTGACATGCCCATATTCAGTTATAGTCATAGCGCCACCTATTGGCAACAGGAAGTGACATATTTTACACTGCGATTAACTACTCCTAGAAATTTTATGACATCAATGTATTTTTTGTGGTCAGTCTAATCTAAAGGCCTGTGCGATGTTAAGTTGTGAAGATCTTGAGTTTTCGTTAAAAGGCGTGTCCATGGCGCCGTCACGAAGTTCGATGTCTCGCCATGGGAATAAAATATGTTATAACTCAGGCATAAAATGTCCGATCTTCCCCAAACTGCACATGTGTGATAAGAGTCCTGGCCTGAACACATCTGAAGGCCAAAATTCCATCAGGTGTGCCAAAATGGCTCGATAGCGCCACCTATACACTTTCAACAGAGTGCGCCTCGAGCTATGTTTCACGTACATGTACAAAAATCGGTATACACATGTAACACACCACTACCTACAAAAAAGTCTCTTGGTACGAAATCCGAATCCCAACAGGAAGTCGGTTATTTAGAATTTTCTCTGCAAAATTGGCGTTGTTTTTGCCATTTTCAGGGGTTGTACTTTAACAAACTTCTCCTAGAGATTTAGTCAGATCAACACCAAACTCGGTCAGTGTAATCTTAAGCCCTTTGCGATGTTAAATTGCGAAGATCTTTAGATTTCGTTAAAGGGCGTGTCCATGGCGGCCTGACAAATTTCGATGTTTCGCCATGAAAAAGGAAGTTGCTGTAACTCAGACATACAATGTCCAATCTGCCCCAAACTTCACATGTTAGATAAAACTTCTGCCCTTAACAGATCTACATGCCCACATTCAGTTATAGTCATAGCGCCACCTATTGGCAACAGGAAGTGACATGTTTTACGCTGCGACAAACTAAACCTATAATTTTTTTGAGATTAACATATATTTTGTGGTCAGTCTAATCTAAAGGCCTGTGCAATTTTAACTTGTGGAGATCTTGAGTTTTTGTTAAAGGGCGTTTCCATGGCGCCATGACAAAATTTGATATCTTGCCACAGCAAGAGAAGTTATTGTAACTCAAGCATAAAATGTTCAATCTTCCCCAAACTTCACATTTTTGATAAGAGTCCTGGTCTGAACACATCTGAAGGCCAATATTCCATTATAATGATAGCGCCACCTGCTGGCAATGGTAAGATTGGCACATATATGGGATATACTTTGATATATTCTACTTATATTTAGGACATGCATATTTCTCAACGTTCACCTTTTTACTAAAGCCACACGATGGCGGTGAGCCCGGGTGCGAGGGCCCGTTCATCGCTGCTTGCAGCTTTAATTAGGGCTCAAGCCTGGAGGGCGAGAGCCCTATTGTTTTCCTTAGGATTATTTTTTATTATTATTATTATTTTTTTCCAACGTTACGGGGGCTTTTGGGGTCCTTAACATGCTCGAAAACTCTTGAAAATTGGCACACACCTTGGAACCTGCGGCCATTAGGGCTGGGCAGAGACCGATACATGGGCGTGGCACAGGGGCTCTACAGCGCCCCCTGGAATACTGAGGGCCATATATCATACATACTTGCACGTAGACACACGAAACTCGGTACACATGTAGATCTCATCAAACCAAACAACTTTCGTACTGCATGTCATAGGCTCCGCCCAACAGGAAGTTGGTTATTTAGGGTTTAGTATTCATATTTTTCGTCAAAGTTGTGGGGGCTTTTGGGGTCCTTAACATACTCAAAAACTCTTGAAAATTTGCGCACAGTTTGGAATCTGTGGGCTTTAGGAGCCTGCAGAGGCTGGGACCCGGGCGTGGCACAGGGGCTCTACGGCGCCACCTGGATCACAGTCAGAAATGTTGATGTATAGCTCACACATACTCACACATATGCATATGAAACTCAGTACACATACAGATCTCATCGTGCCGAACAACTTTCGTATTGCATGTCATAGGCTCCGCCCAACAGGAAGTCAACTATTTAGAGTTATGTAAAAAGCGCATGCTCTGGAATTTGAAATACTTGTCATAGGTTTTTTTGCCGAATGCCACCAAATTCGGTCAACATGATCTCAAGACATTGGGGATGAAAAATTGCCAGGGGATTTTTGATATTTCGAACGGTTTGCTCGTGGCGAGGTGTTGAAATTATGGCGAGAAATGAGAAACAGGAAGTGTCTAATACCATCCACATACATTTCCTGATTTTAATCAAACTTCATCAGATTATTCTTTGTATGATGTCGATCGCATATATGTGACTATTAGGAGTCAAAGTTATAGTGCCACCAACTGGCAGCAGGAAGTGTGTCATTTTCAAAATGCTTTGAATTCAGCATCTTATTATTACTCGATTTGCTTCAAACTTCATCAGAATAATGTTAAAACACAGCCGATATAAATCTGCTGGGGGGATATTGATATCTAAAAATATTGTTGCCGTGGCAACATGTCAAACTGGAATACTTCTCAGGTGATTTTGAGGCATATAACATGCTTAGAATTTCATCAAACTCAGAACACATATCAGTATTAGTGACAGCTAGACACTGGCAAAAGTTCATAAGAGGGCGTGGAAGAGGCACTCTATAGCGCCACCTTTTGTCAAAAGTGGGGGGGTTAGTTTTAGCTACAGACACCAAACTCAGTACAAAAATTGTTCTTATCAAGACGGACAACTTTCTAATTCACAGTCATCAGCTACGACCAACAGGAAGTCGGCTATTTTGATTTGAATGTGGATTGTTTTTTACATTTAGCTGTGAATTAATGCATACTGCTCAGAGGTGAGTAACACTATACACACCAAACTTGGTCTACTTGTTGAAAAAACATTGAGGAACTTAAATTGTGAATGGGTTTTGGATAGCTTGGATGGTTTTGTCGTGGTGATTTTTTTAAATGACAGTAAAAATGGAATTATTAATTTTCCTTCATTTTAAAATTCCAAACACTTCAAAACCTTTTTTCATACAGAAAAAAAAGTTATTCTGAGTAAATATGCATAGTTTCATGACTTTACAACACTGTATGATTAAAAGAAAATTAAAAAACTGTCAGACATCTCATCTCACTCTGTCCATCTGTTTGAGTGTGTGTGCTTAGACTTCCATTGTCTCAGAGAAAATGCGCCCCTACAGGTGCAGTTACCGGACTAAAAACGGGAGGAGACTCTCTTTTGGTTTCACTTTTAAATCGGTTAAAATACAAATAAATACTTGGATTTAATTCACACTGACAAGCTAAACCAACATATATGATTATTATCAGGTCAGGGCTCATTAATAATTGATGTGTGGTCAGTGATACCTGAGAAACACAAGAGATGAATCACCGCTGTGAGCATGAGCGTGTGGAATGATGAGCTCAGAAAAAAAACGAGTTTATTCTTGTTTTATAGCTATTAAAAATAAAGTATTGCAGCGATATCACACAATACACCAATTAGAACACACCAAGAGCTAAATTAAGATGTTTTTGAACTGTTTGTGTGAAAATGAAATATTCGCGGCTGTCTATCTGAAATCATTGCCTCCGATCAGCCGCGCACAGTGTCACAAGTTCAAAACAAACGAATTTATTCTTGTTTAAGAGCTTTTTAAAATAAATTATTGCCACAAATGCACACAATACACCCATTATAACACAACACGAGCTAAATTCAGGTGTTTGTGACCCGTTTATGTGCGCAAGACTGTTTGAAAGCACGACTGGCAGAATAACATATATCTCTCAAGCTGCAGGATTTTGCCTTTCGTCGTAAGAACGAACACATCACGGACAAGATTATTTCGAAATACATAATTGCTTGGCTAATATAAACGAAAACAGCCACGTGAACATAAACTGTTGAGAAATAAATCTGAAGTGGATCGGATTTTAATATTAAGTGACCGCATATACCAGCTGCTTCTGTCTTCAATTTTAATCTATATAAAAAATAAAGCTCATTCATCTTGGCTGCTTTTTTAATGTGTGTAAGTATTTATTTATTTATTATTTTGCTCTAACAAGAATTAATCTATATTTAATTAAATCAATTCAATTTTATTTTACATTTGATTTGTCCATTTCTGCATCTAAATGCATAAAAAAACCTAAAACATGCTCTACTATACTATTGACTATTATATTTTCTTTATCGTCCAATTTATTTGGTGTACACACTTCCATTTTCATAATAAACTTGTTTGTTAGATTATACACAGTTACAGTGGTCTATAATAAATATTAACAGGTTGTATTCAAGCTGTTTAGAATGATTGCAGTAGGCAAATTTTTTTAAATGTAAATCCCCCCTAAAAATTATTGTTATTGTTTTCCAATAAATAAAAAAACATCTGAAAACAATAACTGTTGTACTTTTTTATACATTTTGTATAATTTCATAGTTTATGCATTATAGTTATAAAAACAAATACATTTTGCCACTAACATAGTAATTTTAGGCCTTATCCTTTTCTGACAGTTTTAGGGATTTTAAAAAATCCTAAAAAACCTTATTTGTGCTGCAAATAATAATTTAAAACTCAAAAAGTAAATAGTCAGTTCATGCTTTATAAAGCCTTGTCCCAATATTAATAATCAGTAGTAAGCAGTTTATAAATACAGCTATAAATAGCTTGTTCTTGGTTTATAAGCACATTTATTAAAAAGGAGAGTAAAGGGTCAGTTATCTTCCTATGAAAAATAAAAGATAAAAATAAACAAACAACCACACAGATTGATACAGAACTCAGAAATTTTATTGTGGATTTATGATAAAATCAGCCTGTAAATGAATTCATACTCCTCCTCATACTGCTCCATACTCCTTTTTCAACATGATGCCAATATACTGACATGTTAAATTGTGAATGGGTTTAGGATAGCTTAAATGGTGTTGCCATAGAGATTTATTAAAGTAACAAAAAAAATGCAATAGTTATTTTACTATATCTTTAAAATTTTTCATTCTTACTCTTCATAATTTTTGTTTATATAAGTAGAAGTCATCATTTGAAGGAAGCACAGTAAGTTTCATAGCTTTATCATTTTCAAGAGCCAGCATAAAATTAAAACTATCATAACTTATAAATCAAGCTTGCAATTCTTAGTACCAATAATGGCCACCAGATGGAGCTATAGGATTACTTTTAAATAATTATTGTAGAAACAAGTATGATTTAAATCATTTATAGAAATCTTTCAGAGAAAAATAATATGAATTTTATGTATTTTACTGATAAAATGACCCTCACTTAATTAGAATAACAAGCTGAAGTATTGTGAACTGTATATTAAGAATAATTCTTTATAGTCTTTATGGACAGATACGTTAAAGAATGTAGCTTACAGAACATGTGTGGATGAATTTTGAAAAGCTTGAATGGTTTTGTTGTGGTGATTTTTTGAAATAACAGTAAAAAAGTAACCAGTAAATGTCTTTTATTTTTTTTAAGTGCAGCTTCTAAACACTTCAGAAAAATGTACACATAGAAGACAAGTCATTCTGAGGAAATATGCATAGTTTCATGACTATACAACATTATATGGAAGATAGAAAATTAAAAAACTATCATACATCTGATGTCACTCTGTCCCTCTGTCACTGTGGGTAATGTGTGTGTGTGTGTGTTAAGTGAATTAGGTGTGAAACTATCAGGAAGCATTTAGTCTGCAGCGCCAACAATTTACAGAACTGCAACTTTCCTGGAGTCTCAGAATTACAATGTGTTAGGTTCTGAGAGATCTAAGATTCCAAAAAATGATTTAATTAGAATACCATGAAGTATTGTGAAATACTATATATTAAGACTTTATATATATATAGGCTTTATGAACAGATTAGAGTGACTCGTGAAGGACCAGCACCACCTCCTCTGTCCGATGGTTTGAGGAATATATTTTCCTGAATCCGGGATTAAGATTTAGGAGCTCATTTTTATTCCACCTCCTTTCCTGAAAGTCTGTCTTGCAGAATTGACTAAAAATTAATCTTCACATTAATTCCTAATTATTTTGCAATTATTTTTGTCAGTTCTTCTTGACCTGTTTTTTTTTTCTTCTTCTTTTCTGACCTCATGACCCAGTCAGCATTTTTGTACAATGGTCAAGTCTTAACTTATCCATTTCTGTATTGCATTTGTGTTTGATATTTCTCATGGGTATTTCATAATTTTCGACTTTGAGTTAAAACAGTTTGAGTTAAAACTCTTTTTTAGCGCATTTCATCTGTAAAAGAAAACATGCCTAATAATTCTGCACACATGAATATAAGGAGTTTTTCTCTTCCAGCTTTCCTGGAATATTGTATAGCACTCATAAATGATTAAATAAAAAATAATGGTAGTTATTAAGATTGATATGGTTTGGAATTGGTAAAATGTGCTTGGAAAAAAATCACAATAAAACTATGTTTTAATGTTTAAGTTCGGAATATTAACTGACATGAATGAATGCTATATAAATATTGTTCATGTTAACAATGTTTATAAATGAAATCTTCTTGTAAAGTGTTACTATATACAGTATTGTTCAAAATAATAGCAGTACAATGTGACTAACCAGAATAATCAAGGTTTTTCGTATATTTTTTTATTGCTACGTGGCAAACAAGTTACCAGTAGGTTCAGTAGATTCTCAGAAAACAAATGAGACCCAGCATTCATGATATGCACGCTCTTAAGGCTGTGCAATTGGGCAATTAGTTGAATTAGTTGAAAGGGGTGTGTTCAAAAAAATAGCAGTGTGGCATTCAATCACTGAGGTCATCAATTTTGTGAAGAAACAGGTGTGAATCAGTTGCCCCTATTTAAGGATGAAGCCAACACTTGTTGAACATGCATTTGAAAGCTGAGGAAAATGGGTCGTTCAAGACATTGTTCAGAAGAACAGCGTACTTTGATTAAAAAGTTGATTAGAGAGGGGAAAACCTATAAAGAGGTGCAAAAAATTATAGGCTGTTCAGCTAAAATGATCTCCAATGCCTTAAAATGGAGAGCAAAACCAGAGGGACGTGGAAGAAAACAGAAGACAACCATCAAAATGGATAGAAGAATAACCAGAATGGCAAAGGCTCAGCCAATGATCACCTCCAGGATGATCAAAGACAGTCTGGAGTTACCTGTAAGTACTGTGACAGTTAGAAGACGTCTGTGTGAAGCTAATCTATTTTCAAGAATCCCCCGCAAAGTCCCTCTCTTAAAAAAAAGGCATGTGCAGAAGAGGTTACAATTTGCCAAAGAACACATCAACTGGCCTAAAGAGAAATGGAGGAACATTTTATGGACTGATGAGAGTAAAATTGTTCTTTTTGGGTCCAAGGGCCACAGGCAGTTTGTGAGACGACCCCCAAACTCTGAATTCAAGCCACAGTACACAGTGAAGACAGTGAAGCATGGAGGTGCAAGCATCATGATATGGGCATGTTTCTCCTACTATGGTGTTGGGCCTATTTATCGCATACCAGGGATCATGGATCAGTTTGCATATGTTAAAATACTTGAAGAGGTCATGTTGCCCTATGCTGAAGAGGACATGCCCTTGAAATGGTTGTTTCAACAAGACAATGACCCAAAACACACTAGTAAACGGGCAAAGTCTTGGTTCCAAACCAACAAAATTAATGTTATGGAGTGGCCAGCCCAATCTCCAGACCTTAATCCAATTGAGAGCTTGTGGGGTGATATCAAAAATGCTGTTTCTGAAGCAAAACCAAGAAATGTGAATGAATTGTGGAATGTTGTTAAAGAATCATGGAGTGGAATAACAGCTGAGAGGTGCCACAAGTTGGTTGACTCCATGCCACACAGATGTCAAGCAGTTTTAAAAAACTGTGGTCATACAACTAAATATTAGTTTAGTGATTCACAGGATTGCTAAATCCCAGAAAAAAAAAAATGTTTGTACAAAATAGTTTTGAGTTTGTACAGTCAAAGGTAGACACTGCTATTTTTTTGAACACACCCCTTTCAACTAATTGCCCAATTGCACAGCCTTAAGAGCGTGCATATCATGAATGCTGGGTC
The DNA here is from genome assembly GCF_023724105.1 of Carassius gibelio. Classification (NCBI taxonomy): domain Eukaryota; kingdom Metazoa; phylum Chordata; class Actinopteri; order Cypriniformes; family Cyprinidae; genus Carassius; species Carassius gibelio. The sequence continues at coordinate 6,745,635 of NC_068392.1, read as the reverse complement.
TCATTTGTTTTCTGACAATCTACTGAACCTACTGGTAACTTGTTTGCCACGTAGCAATAAAAAATATACTAAAAACCTTGATTATTCTGGTTAGTCACATTGTACTGCTATTATTTTGAACAAAACTGTATATATATATATATATATATATATATATATATATATATATATATATATATATATATATATATATTGTTCTGTGAATGTGATTTTAAAGTCTAGATTATTCGGATTAACCCTTTAACTGCCATATCCTTTAAAACCTCACTGCCAGAGGGATATTGTGAATGCATGTGCCCGCTGGGCACAGTTTACCTGATGCCACCGGGGTGGCGATGGCATTGGTGGCTTGAGCCCGCCATCGCTGCTTGCAGCTATATTTATTATTATTATTCTTCTTCTTCTTCTCCCGAATGAATCGCATTTTTGAGGGCTTTAACATGCTCAAAAAGTCATGAAACTTTGCACACGCGTCAAACCTGGTGAAAATTTTCGTCTGATATAGGATTCAGAAGAGGGTGTGGCAAAATGGCTCGACAGCGCCACCTATACCAAGAAAATCAACAGCCTTCCAGCTATGTTTCACGTACATGCACGAAAATTGGCACACATATGTAACACACCAATACCTACAAAAAAGACTCTTGGAGCGAAATTCTAAACCCAACAGGAAGTCGGTTATTTTTAATATTATGAGCATATTTTGTGTCATTTTGGTCATTTCCATGTGTTGTATTTTAACGAACTCCTCCTAGAGAGTTCTTCAAATCAACACCAAATTTGGTATGCCTAATCTAAAGGCCTTTGCGATGTTAAATTGCGAAGATCTTGAGTTTTCGTTGAAGGGCGTGTCCGTGGCGGCCTGGCGAATTTCGATGATTCGCCATGAAAAATGAAGTTGCTATAACTCACACATACAATGTCCAATCTGCCCCAAACTTCACATGTTTGATGAGACTCCGAACCTGAACAGATTGACATGCCCATATTCAGTTATAGTCATAGCGCCACCTATTGGCAACAGGAAGTGACATATTTTACGCTGCGACAAACTACTCCTAGAAATTTTATGACATCAATGTCTTTTTTGTGGTCAGTCTAATCTAAAGGCCTGTGCAATGTTCAGTTGTGAAGATCTTGAGATTTCGTTAAAAGGCTTGTTCATGGCGCCGCGACGAAGTTCGATGTCTCGCCATGGGAATAAAAGATGTTATAACTCAGGCATAAAATGTCCGATCTTCCCCAAATTTCACATGTGTGATAAGAGTCCTGGCCTGAACAGATCTGCAGGCCAATATTCCACCGGGTGTGGCAGAATGGCTCTATAGCGCCACCTATACACTTTCAACGGAGTGCGCCTCGAGCTATGTTTCACGTACATGTACAAAAATTGGTACACACATGTAACACTCCAATACCTACAAAAAAGTCTCTTGGTACGAAATCCTGATCCCAACAGGAAGTCGGTTATTTTGAATTTTCCCTTCAAAATTGGTGTTGTTTTTGCCATTTTCAGGGGTTGTACTTTAACGAACTCCTCCTAGAGATTTATTCAGATCAACACCAAACCTGGTCAGTGTAATCTTAAGCCCTTTGCGATGTTAAATTGTGAAGATCTTTATATTTCGTTAAAGGGCGTGTCCATGGCGGCCTGACAAATTTCGATGTTTCGCCATGAAAAAGGAAGTTGCTGTAACTCAGACATACAATGTCCAATCTGCCCCAAACTTCACATATTGGATGAGACTCTTGACCTGAACAGATCTACATGCCCATATTCAGTTATAGTCATAGCGCCACCTATTGGCAACAGGAAGTGACATATTTTACACTGTGACAGACTACTCCTAGAAATTTTATGACATCAATGTCTTTTTTGTGGTCAGTCTAATCTAAAGACCTGTGTGATGTTTAGTTGTGAAGATCTTGAGTTTTTGTTAAAAGGCGTTTCCATGGTGCCGTGACGAAGTTCGATGTCTCGTCATGGGAATAAAAGATGTTATAACTCAGGCATAAAATGTCCGATCTTGCCCAAACTTCACATGTGTGATAAGGGTCCTGGCTTGAACACATCTGAAGGCCAATATTCCATTATAACGATAGCGCCACCTGCTGGCAACAGGAAGATTGGCACACATATGGAATAAACTTTGATATATTGCACTTATATTTATGAGTTTAAATGCATATTTCTCAACGTTCACCTTTTTACTAAAGCCACACGATGGCGGTGAGCCCGGGTGCGAGGGCCCGTTCATCGCTGCTTGCAGCTTTAATTATTATTATTAGGGCCCGAGCACCGATGGTGTGAGGACCCTCTTGGAATTGCTCCGTTTATTATTATTATTATTATTATTATTATTATTATTATTAGGGCTCAAGCCCAAAGGGCGAGAGGCCTATTGTTTTCCTTAGGATTATTTTTTATTATTATTATTATTATTATTATTATTATTATTTTTTTCCAACGTCTCGGGGGCTTTTGGGGCCCTTAACGTGCTTAAAAAGTCTTGAAAATTGGCACACAGATTGGAACCTGCGGCCATTAGGGCCGGGCAGAGACTGATACACGGGCGTGGCACAGGGGCTCTACAGCGCCCCCTGGAATATGGAGGGCCATATATCATACATTCTTGCTCGTAGACGTATGAAACTCGGTACACATATAAATCTCATCAATCCAAACAACTTTTGTATTGCATATCATAGGCTCCGCCCAACAGGAAGTTGGCTATTTAGGGTTTAGTATTCAAATTTTTCGTCAAAGTTGTGGGGGCTTTTGGGGTCCTTAACATACTCAAAAACTCTTGAAAATTTGCGCACACTTTGGAATCTGTGGCCTTTAGGAGCCTGCAGAGGCTGGGACCCGGGCGTGGCACAGGGGCTCTACGGCGCCCCCTGGAACACAGTCAGAAATGTTGATGTATAGCTCACACATACTTGCACATATTCATATGAAACTCAGTACACATATAGATCTCATCGTGCCAAACAACTTTCGTATTGCATGTCATAGGCTCCGCCCATCAGGAAGTCAGCTATTTAGAGTTATGTAAAAAGCGCATGCTCTGGAATTTGAAATACTTGTCATAGGTTTTTTTCTCGATTGTCGCCAAACTCGGTCAACATGATCTCAAGACACTGGGGATGAAAAATTGCCAGGGGATTTTTGATATCTCGAACGGTTTGCTCGTGGCGAGGCGTTGAAATTATGGCGAGAAATGAGAAACAGGAAGTGTCTAATACCGTCCACATACATTTCCTGATTTTAATCAAACTTCATCAGATTATTCGTTGTATGATGTCGATCGCATATATGTGACTATTAGGAGTCAAAGTTATAGCGCCACCAACTGGCAGAAGGAAGTGTGTCATTTTCAAAATGATTTGAATTCAGCATCTTATTATTACTCGATTTGCTTCAAACTTCATCAGAATAATGTTAAAACACAGCCGATATAAATCTGCAAGGGGGATATTGATATCTAAAAAATTGTTGGCGTGGCAACATGTCAAACTGGAATACTTCTCAGGTGATTTTGAGGCAAATAACATACTTAGAATTTCACAAAACTCTGAACACACATCAGTATTTCTGATAGGAACTTAAATTGTGAATGGATTTTGGATAGCTTGAATGGTTTTGCCGTGGTGATTTTTTTTAAATGACCTTACAAAGGGAATCATTATTGTATTTTTAAATTGCAGCTTCCAAACACGTCAAATAATTTTTTCATACAGATGAAAAAGTCATTCTGAGGAAATATGCATAGTTTAACGACTTTACAACACTGTATGGATAACAGAAAATTAAAAAACTCTCAGACATCTCATCTCACGCTGTCCCTCTGTTTTAGTATATGTGCTTCAGACTTCCATTGTCTGAGAGAAATTGCGCCCCTACAGGTTCAATTCCCGAACTTTTACTTTCACTTTTAAATCGGTTAAAAATACAAATAAATACTTAGATTTAATTCACACTGACAAGCTAAACCAACATATCTGATTATTACCGGTTCAGGGCTCATGGATAAATTATTTCTGGCCAGAGATACGTGAGAAATAGGAGAGATGAATCACCGCTGTGATCACGAGCGTCTGGAGTAAAGAGCTCAGAGAAAACGAATTTATTCCTGTTTTAAAGCTTTTAAAAATAAATTATTACAGCGATATCACACAATCAACCAATTAGAACACACCAAGAGCTAAATTCAGATGTTTTTGAACTGTTTGTGTGAAAATGAAATATTTGTGGCTTGCCTATCTGAAATAACCGCTCCGATCAGCGCGTACAGTGTCGAGCTCAAAACAAACGAATTTATTCTTGTTTAAGAGCTTTTTTAAATAAAATATTACCACAAATGCACACAATAAACCCATTGTAACACTACAAGAGCTAAATGCAGGTGTTTGTGACCCGTTTAAGTGTGCAAGACTATTTGAAAGCGCGACTGGCAGAATAACATATCTCTCGAGCTGCAGGTTTCTGTCTTTCGTCGTACGAACGAACACATCACGGACAAGATTATTTCAAAACACATAATAGCTTGGCGAATATAAACGAAAACAGCCACGTGAACATAAACTGGATCTACTGTATTTGAATATTAAAGTGACCACATTTACCACTTGCTTCTGTCTTCAATTTTAATCTATATAAAAAAGGAAACTCATTCGACTTGGCTGCTTTTTTAATGTGTGTAGGTATTTATTTATTTCCCTTTTTATACATTTTGTATAATTTCATAGTTTGTGTATTACAATTATAAAAACAAAAATAAATTTAGCCACTCACATAGAAATAGCTTAGGCCTTAACCTTTTTCTGACAGTTTTAGGGATTTTTAAAAATCCTAAAAAAAAACTTATTTGTGCTGCAAATAATAATTTCAAACTCATTTGATACTGACCTATGACATCCTGTGACATTATATTTATTTTAATTTACATAATCTCATGGATGTAACAGTAAATCTGTTCAGCTCACAGATCAATACTAAGCTGTAATGCAAGCAGAACTTTCACAAATGCTTATGAGTCATTTAAGGATTTGATAACACTGTAAAATAATGTCTAATTTGTTAACATTAGCAAATTCATTGATAACACTTTATAATAACTGCACTCATTAGTAAATAGTCAGTTCATGCTTTATAAAGCCTTGTCCCAATATTAATAGTCAGTAGTAAGCAGTTTATAAATACAGCTATAAATGCCTTGTCCTTGGTTTATAAGCACATTTATTAAAAAGGAGAGTAAAGGGTCAGTTATCTTCCTATGAAAAATAAAAGATAAAAATAAACAAACAACAACAACACAGATTGATACAGAACTCAGAAATTTTATTGTGGATTTATGATAAAATCAGCCTGTAAATGAATTCATACTCCTCCTCATACTACTCCATACTCCTTTTTCAACATGATGCCAATATACTGAGATGTTAAATTGTGAATGGGTTTAGGATACCTTAAATGGTGTGGCCATAGCGATTTATTAAAGTAACATAAAAAAATACAATAGTTATTTTACTATATCTTTACAAATTTTCATTCTAACTCTTCATAATTTTTTATATAAGTAGAAGTCCTCATTTGAAGGAAGCACAGTAAGTTTCATAGCTTTATTTTTTTCAAGAGCCAGCATAAAATTAAAACTATCATAACTTATAAATCAAGCTTGCAATTCTTAGTACCTATAATGGCCACCAGAGGGAGCTATAGGATTACTTTTAAATAATTATTGTAGAAACTAGTATGATTTAAATCATTTATAGAAATCTTTCAAATAAAATAATATGTATTTTAGGAATTTTACTGATAAAATGACCCTCACTTAATTAGAATAACAAGCTGAAGTATTGTGAACTGTATATTAAGAATAATTCTTTATAGGCTTTATGGACAGATACGTTTTAAGTGACTCTTGAAGGTTCAGCACCACATCCTCTTTTACCACTGTTTAAAGAATTAATCTTACAGAACAGGTGTGAATGAATTTTGGATAGCTTGAATGGTTTTGTCGTGGTGATTTTTTGAAATAATAGTAAAAAAGGAACCAGTAAAAAAAAGTGCAGCTTCTAAACACTTAAAAAAAATGTACACATAGAAGACAAGTCATTCTGAGGAAATATGCATAGTTTCATGACTATACAACATTATATGGATGACAGAAAATTAAAAAACATACATCTGATGTCACTCTGTCCCTCTGTCACTGTGTGTGTGTGTTTGTGTGTGTTTTAAGTGAATTAGGTGTGAAACTATCAGTGAGCATTTAGTCTCCAGCGCCAACATTTTACAGAACTGCCACTTTCCTGGAGTCTCAGAATTACAATGTGTCAGGTTCTGAGAGATCTAAGATTCCAAAAAAATATTTAATTAGAATACCATGAAGTATTGTGAAATACTATATATTAAGACTTTATATATAGGCTTAATGAACAGATTAGACTGACTCGTGAAGGACCAGCACCACCTCCTCTTGTTTGATGGTTTGAGGAATATATCTTCCAGAATCCGGGATTAAGATTTAGGAGCTCATTTTTATTCCACCTCCTTTCCTGAAAGTCTGTCTTGCAGAATTGACTAAAAATTTATCTTCACATTAATTCCTAATTCTTTTGCAATTCTTTTGTCAGTTCTTCTTGACCTGTTTTTCTCTTCCAGCTTTCCTGGACTATTGTATAGCACTCATAAATGATTAAATAAAAAATAATGGTAGTTATTAAGATTGATATGGTTTGGAATTGGTAAAATGTGCTTGGAAAAAAATCACAATAAAACAATGTTTTAATGTTTAAGTTTGGAATATTAACTGACATGAATGAATGCTATATAAATATTGTTCATGTTAACATAATGTTTATAAATGAAATCTTATTGTAAAGTGTTACTAAAGTTCTATATATATATATATATATATATATATATATATATATATATATATATATATATATATATATATTGTTCTGTGAATGTGATTTTAAAGTCTAGATGATTCGGATTAACCCTTTAACTGCCATATCAAGTTCAAGTTCAAGTTCAAGTTCAATTTATTTGTATAGCGCATTTACAACAGCCTCCTGGCTGACCAAAGTGCTTTAACATAAGAGCAAGAATATTACACATACATAAAAATAGACCAGACAAAAAATTTAAAACCACCCATTTCAAAATGTAGCATAACACAGTAGTCAGTACACTAAGGAAAATAAAAAAGTTTTTAGCAAAGATTTAAAAATAGACAAGGAAGGGGCCAGTCTGATCTCTAAAGGCAGGGTATTCCAGAGTCGTGGCCCAGCCACTGCAAATGCACGCTCCCCTCTACGCTCCCCTCTATCCTTTAAAACCTCACTGCCAGAGGGATATTGTGAATGCATGTGCCCGCTGGGCACAGTTTACCTGATGCCACCGGGGTGGTGATGGCATTGGTGGCTTGAGCCCGCCATCGCTGCTTGCAGCTATATTTAGGGCCCGAGCCAATGGGCGCAGGGCCCTATTGTTCCCCTAAGGATTATTCTTCTTATTATTATTTTTATTTTTTATGAACCTTCCGGGGGTTTTTGGGGGCCTTAACATACTCAAAAACTCTTGAAAATTGGCACACACATTGGAACCTGCGGCCATCAGGACGCCACAGAGGCTGGGACCCGGGCGTGGCACAGGGGCTCTACAGCGCCCCCTGGAATAAAGTCAGAAACCTTGAACCATAGCTCACAAATACTTGCATGGATTTAAATGAAACTCAGTACACTTATAGATCTCATTGAGCCGAACAACTTTTGCGTTCTATGTCATAGGCTCCGCCAAACAGGAAGTCAGCTATTCAAGGCTGTTCAAAAAAAGCATGCTCTGGAATTTGAAATACTCCTCTGAGGACTTTAAACCGTTTGCTTCGAAACTCGGTGAACATGATCTCAAGATATTGGGGATGAAAAATTGCGAGGGGATTTTTGATATCTCGAACTGTTTGCTCGTGGTGTGGCGTTGAAATTAGTGCAAAAAAATTGAAACAGGAAATGCCTAATAACATCCACATACATTTCCTCATTTTAATCAAACTTCATCAGATTATTTGTTGTATGATACCGATCGCTTGTATGTGACTATTAAGAGTCAACGTTATAGCGCCACCAACTGGCAGCAATAATTGAGTCATTTTCAAAATGCTTTGAATTCAGCATCTTATTTTTACTCGATTTGCTTCAAACTTCATCAGAATATTGACAAAACATGACCGATGTAAATCTGTTGTGGGGATATTGATATCTTATATATTGTTGCCATGGCAACGTGTCAAACTTGAATATTTTGTTATGGTGATTTTGAGGCAGACAACAACCTCAGATTTCGATTAAACTCAGAACACATATCAGTGTTAATGATATCTAGACAATGGCAAAAGCTTTTAAAAGGACGTGAAGGAGGCACTCTATAGCGCCACCTTTTGTCAAAAGTGAGGGGGTTAGTTTTAGCTACAGACACCAAACTTGGTACATAAATTGTTCTTATCAAGACGGACAATTTTCTAATTCACAGTCATAAGCTACGACCAACAGGAAGTCAGCTATTTTGATTTGAATATGTATTTTTGGGCTTAATTCGGCTGTGAATTAATGCATACTCCTCACAGGGGAAATGAATTATACACACCAAACTTTGTCTACATGTTGAAAAAACATTGAGGAACTTAAATTGCGAATGGATTTTGGATAGCTTGAACGGTTTTGCCGTGGTGATTTTTTGAAAAAGGGAAACATTAATTGTCTTGTATTTTTAAATTGCTGCTTCCAAACATTTCAAAACCATTTTTCATTTAGAGAACATGCGATTCTGAGGAAATATGCATAGTTTCACGACTTTACAACACTGTATGATTAAAATAAAATTATAAAACTGTCAGACATCTGATCTCACTCTGAGGCATTCTCTCTGTGTGAGGGAAGGGAGGGGGAGGGGAGGGGGTGGGGTGCTTGAGGGCTTGCCTGAGAGAGAGAGAGAGAGAGAGAGAGAGAGAGAGAGAGAGAGAGAGTTAACATCTCTTTAATCATCAGAAAAAAACTGTAATTGTGTGTTGTTGATTTTTTTTCATCATTAAGAAAGCTTAAGAAATCTCTCTATCATTTTCTGTCAGTTTTGGGGATGAAAAAAAAACCTAGTACAATTTGTAGGGCTCAGACAAAATTATTTTATATGTTAATTTTAATTATGTTAATTGCAAAATAAAAAAAGATTTTAAAAATACACACACGTTGACTTGTATATATTTTTTTATTCTGATAATAATTTTAAACTAATTTGATACTGACCTATGACAGACATTCTGTGACATGACATGACATGACCTGAATTAACACAATCCTGCTGATTTAACAGTAAAACAGTTCAACTCACAGATAAAGACTAAGCTGTAATGCAGGCAAAAATATTTTACAAATGCTTATAGATCAATAAAATAGTTAAAAATGCTTTTTCACAAAGTGCATAATAATAAGGCATGTTGATATTCTGATGACATTTTTTTTCCAAGCACATTTTACCAATTTCAAATCACATCAATCTTAATAAATACTATAGATTTGGTATTTCATGATTTATGAGTGATATATATAATTGTCCTCAAAGGCTGGAAGTGAAAAAATCATATTCAGGAGTGCTGAAATTTTAGGCATGTCTTCTTGTCATGAATTGGTCATAGAGCTCATTGTAGCGATGCTTCAGGTGTTGAAATAGATTTGTTATACATTATACAGGTTCACTGTTTGCAGAGTGTATACAGTATGTGTATGTGGTGCAGACGCAGCAGCAAGAGCATGTTATTGCAAGGCAAAAACACATTAAAATAATGCGCAAGCATGAATCTCTCTGCTTGCATGCACATTTCCTTTACTTTGTCACAAAACGCGTCCTCTGATACATGCTGCTTTCGCTCAGAGAGCATGCGCACACTTAAAACCCGTTTCCTCTGCTCAAACTGTGTCCTGTGCACTCACAACTCTCTCTATGCTCATGCGCTAGATATTCATTCTTTTCACACCTTTCTACTTTTAACCTTTTATGTTCACATCTTTTACCATGTGCAGTGTGAATGCTCTGATCCATTAACATGGGCTCTGAAAAAAATATGCATTACAGATAGAGCTTGTGAACCTGGCCTTGCATAGGCATATGAACAGTCTGTCCTGTTCTCGTTCTCCATTTAGGAACGCTTCATTCGGACTGGTTCAGATAGCAACACCAAACGTGCAGTGTGTAATACCTATCCTGCCAACCACCAGATGGAGATATAGAATTACTTTTTAATAATTGTTTTAGAAACGTGTATACAGTATTTAAATAATTTATAAAAATCTTTCAAAGTAAAATAATATGTATTTTAAAAAGCTAATGAATTGTACTGGTAATATAGTTTTATATAATCATTTCAGAAATGTTTACAGATCAATAAAAGTATTTTTAAAAATGGTTATAGATCATGAAAAGTGTTCTGAAACAATTTATATAAGCTATCTTTGGTTTACATTAGTTAATGCATTAACTAACAAGAACTAACAATGAACAATCTATTTTTCAGATCATTTATTAATCTTTTTTTTATGTTAGTTATTCCTATCACTAAAAATATTATTGTTTATGTTATTTCACAGTACATAAACTAATCTTAAAATAAAAATGTAATAAAAATTGAATAATTTTATTAATAATGTATTAAAATATTTTAACTAAGCTTTAATTAACATTTATATAAACATTTATATTGAAAGAGACTGAAATGGAAGTAATTTTTACTTTTAAAAACTGCTTGTAAGACACAGTTAACGAATGCAGTGAACAGATGAAAGGACAGAACAACAAAGATATATAGTGCCCCCTATTGGCAACAGGAAGTGTCATATTTTATGCTGCAACAAACTACTCCTAGAAATTGTTTGACATTAATGTCTTTTTTGTGGTCAGTCTATCATGTGTTTTTGTTGAAGGTCGTGTCCATGGCGCCATGAAAAAATTGATGTCTCGCCATAGGAAGAGAAGTTGTTGTAACTCAGGCATAAAATATTCGATCTTCCCCCAAACTTCAAATGTTCGATAAGAGTCTTGGCCTGAACACATCTGAAGGAAAATATTCCATTATAATGATAGCGCCACCTGCTGGCAAAAGGAAGATTGGCACATATAAATGACTTTGGTATATTCTGCTTATATTTCCGACTTTAATTGCATATTTCTCGCCATTCGGCTTTTTTACTAAAGCAGCCTGCTGGCGGTGAGCCCGGGGGCGAGGGCCCGATCATCGCTGCTTGCAGCTTTAATTAGGGCCCGAGCACCGATGGTGTGAGGACCCTCTTGGAATTGCTCCGTTTATTATTATTATTATTATTATTATTATACTTCTCCAAAATGAATCACATTTTTGAGGGCCTAAACATACTCAAAAAGTCATGAAACTTTGCACACACCTCAGAACTGGCGAAAATTTACATCTGATATGGGTTTCAGAAGTGGGTGTGGCAAAATGGCTCGACAGCGCCACCTATACACGTTCAACGGTGTGCGCCTCGAGCTATGTTTCACGTACATGTATGAAAATCGGTACACATGTGTAACTCTCCAGTACCTACAAAAAAGTCTCTTAGAGCAAAATTCTAAACCCAACAGGAAGTCGGTTATTTTTAATATTATGAGCAAATTTTGTGTCATTTTTGCCATTTCCATGCGTTGTATTTTAACGAACTCCTCCTAGAGACTTATTCAGATCAACACCAAGTTTGGTATGCCTAATCTAAAGGCCTTTGCGATGTTAAATTGCGAAGCTTTTGAGTTTTCGTTAATGGTCGTGTCCGTGGCGGCCTGGCGAATTTCGATGATTCGCCATGAAACAGGAAGTTGCTATAACTCAGACATACAATGACCAATCTGCCCCAAACTTCACATGTTTGATGAGTCTCCTGACCTGAACAGATTGACATGCCCATATTCAGTTATAGTCATAGCGCCACCTACTGGCAACAGGAAGTGACATATTTTACACTGCGATTAACTACTCCTAGAAATTTTATGACATCAATGTATTTTTTGTGGTCAGTCTAATCTAAAGGCCTGTGCGATGTTAAGTTTTGAAGATCTTGAGTTTTCGTTAAAAGGCGTGTCCATGGCGCCGTCACGAAGTTCGATGTCTCGCCATGGGAATAAAAGATGTTATAACTCAGGCATAAAATGTCCGATCTTCCCCAAACTTCACATGTGTGATAAGAGTCCTGGCCTGAACACATCTGAAGGCCAAAATTCCATCAGGTGTGGCAAAATGGCTCGATAGCGCCACCTATACATTTTCAACAGAGTGCGCCTCGAGCTATGTTTCACGTACATGTACAAACATCGGTATACACATGTAACACACCAATACCTACAAAAAAGTCTCTTGGTACGAAATCCGAATCCCAACAGGAAGTCGGTTTTTTAGAATTTTCTCTGCAAAATTGGCGTTGTTTTTGACATTTTCAGGGGTTGTACTTTAACGAACTCCTCCTAGAGATTTATTCAGATCAACACCAAACCTGGTCAGTGTAATCTTAAGCCCTTTGCGATGTTAAATTGCGAAGATCTTTAGATTTCGTTAAAGGGTGTGTCCATGGTGGCCTGACAAATTTCGATGTTTCGCCATGAAAAAGGAAGTTGCTGTAACTCAGACATACAATGTCCAGTCTGCCCCAAACTTCACATGTTAGATAAGACTTCTGCCCTTAACAGATCTACATGCCCACTTTCAGTTATAGTCATAGGGCCACCTATTGGCAACAGGAAGTGACATGTTTTACGCTGCGACAAACTACTCCTATAATTTTTTTAAGATTAACATATATTTTGTGGTCAGTCTAATCTAAAGGCCTGTGCAATGTTAACTTTTGGAGATCTTGAGTTTTTGTTAAAGGGCGTTTCCATGGCGCCATGACAAAATTTGATGTCTTGCCACAGCAAGAGAAGTTGTTGTAACTCAAGCATAAAATGTTCAATCTTCCCCAAACTTCTAATGTTTGATAAGAGTCCTGGCCTGAACACATCTGTAGGCCAATATTCCATTATAATGATAGCGCCACCTGCTGGCAACGGTAAGATTGGCACATATATGGGATATACTTTGATATATTCCACTTACATTTAGGACATTAAATGCATATTTCTCAACGTTCACCTTTTTACTAGAGCAACACGATGGCGGTGAGCCCGGGTGCGAGGGCCCGTTCATCGCTGCTTGCAGCTTTAATTATTATTATTATTCTTCTTCTCCAAAATGAATCGCATTTTTGAGGGCCTAAACATGCTCGAAAAGTCATGAAACTTTGCACACACCTCAGAACTGGCGAAAATTTACGTCTGATATGGGTTTCAGAAGTGGGTGTGGCAAAATGACTCAACAGCGCCACCTATACACGTTCAACGGTGTGCGCCTCGAGCTACGTTTCATGTACATGTATGAAAATCGGTATACACGTGTAACTCTCCAATACCTACAAAAAAGTCTCTTGGAGCAAAATCCGAAACCCAACAGGAAGTCGGTTATTACTAATATTATGAGCAAATTTTGTGTCATTTTTGTCATTTCCATGCGTTGTATTTTAACGAACTCCTCCTAGAGATTCATTCAGATCAACACCAAATTTGGTATGCCTAATCTGAAGGCCTTTGCGATGTTAAATTGCGAAGCTTTTGAGTTTTCGTTAATGGGCGTGTCCGTGGCGGCCTGGCGAATTTCGATGATTCGCCATGAAACAGGAAGTTGCTATAACTTAGACATACAATGTCCAATCTGCCCCAAACTTCACATGTTTGATGAGACTCCTGACCTGAACAGATTGACATGCCCATATTCAGTTATAGTCATAGCGCCACCTACTGGCAACAGGAAGTGACATATTTTACACTGCGATGAACTACTCCTAGAAATTTTATGACATCAATGTATTTTTTGTGGTCAGTCTAATATAAAGGCCTGTGCGATGTTAAGTTGTGAAGATCTTGAGTTTTCATTAAAAGGCGTGTCCATGGCGCCGTCACAAAGTTCGATGTCTCGCCATAGGAATAAAAGATGTTATAACTCAGGCATAAAATGTCCGATCTTCCCCAAACTGCACATGTGTGATAAGAGTCCTGGCCTGAACACATCTGAAGGCCAACATTCCATCAGGTGTGGCAAAATGGCTCGATAGCGCCACCTATACACTTTCAACAGAGTGCGCCTCGAGCTATGTTTCACGTACATGTACAAAAATCGGTATACACATGTAACACACCAATACCTACAAAAAAGTCTCTTGGCACGAAATCCGAATCCCAACAGGAAGTCGGTTATTTAGAATTTTCTCTGCAAAATTGGCGTTGTTTTTGCCATTTTCAGGGTTTGTACTTTAACGAACTCCTCCTAGAGATTTATTCAGATCAACACCAAACCTGGTCAGTGTAATCTTAAGCCCTTTGTGATGTTAAATTGCGAAGATCTTTAGATTTCGTTAAAGGGCGTGTCCATAGCGGCCTGACAAATTTCGATGTTTCGCCATGAAAAAGGAAGTTGCTGTAACTCAGACATACAATGTCCAATCTGCCCCAAACTTCACATGTTAGATAAAACTTCTGCCCTTAAAAAATCTACATGCCCACATTCAGTTATAGTCATAGCGCCACCTATTGGCAACAGGAAGTGATATGTTTTACGCTGTGAAAAACTACTCCTATAATTTTTTTGAGATTAACATACATTTTGTGGTCAGTCTAATCTAAAGGCCTGTGCAATGTTAACTTTTGGAGATCTTGAGTTTTTGTTAAAGGGCGTTTCCATGGCGCCATGACAAAATTTGATGTCTTGCCACAGCAAGAGAAGTTGTTGTAACTCAAGCATAAAATGTTCAATCTTCCCCAAACTTCACATGTTTGATAAGAGTCCTGGCCTGAACACATCTGAAGGCCAATATTCCATTATAATGATAGCGCCACCTGCTGGCAACGGTAAGATTGGCACATATATGGGATATACTTTGATATATTCCACTTATATTTAGGACATTAAATGCATATTTCTCAACGTTCACCTTTTTACTAAAGCAACACGATGGCGGTGAGCCCGGGTGCGAGGGCCCGTTCATCGCTGCTTGCAGCTTTAATTAGGGCCCGAGCACCGATGGTGTGAGGACCCTATTGTATCTGCTCTGTTTATTATTATTATTCTTATTCTTCCGCTTCTCCAAAATGAATCGCATTTTTGAGGGCTTAAACATGCTCAAAAAGTCATGAAACTTTGCACACGCGTAAAACCAGGTGAAAATTTTCGTCTGATATAGGATTCAGAAGAGGGTGTGGCAAAATGACTCGACAGCGCCACCTATACCAAGAAAATCAACAGCCTTCGAGCTATGTTTCACGTACATGCACGAAAATTGGCACACATATGTAACACACCAATACCTACAAAAAAGACTCTTGGAGCAAAATTCTAAAACCAACAGTAAGTCGGTTATTTGTAATATTATGAGCAAATTTTGTGTAATTTGGGTCATTTCCATATGTTGTATTTTAACGAACTCCTCCTAGAGATTTCTTCAAATCAACACCAAATTTGGTATGCCTAATCTAAAGGCCTTTGCGATGTTAAATTGCGAAGATCTTGAGTTTTCGTTGAAGGGCGTGTCCGTGGCGGCCTGGCGAATTTCGATGATTCGCCATGAAAAATGAAGTTGCTATAACTCAGACATACAATTTCCAATCTGCCCCAAACTTCACATGTTTGATGAGACTCCGAACCTCAACAGATTGACATGCCCATATTCAGTTATAGTCATAGCGCCACCTATTGGCAACAGGAAGTGACATATTTTACGCTGCGACGAACTACTCCTAGGAATTCTATGACATCAATGTCTTTTTTGTGGTCAGTCTAATCTAAAGGCCTGTGCGATGTTCAGTTGTGAAGATCTTGAGTTTTCGTTAAAAGGCGTGTTCATGGCGCCGCGACGAAGTTCGATGTCTCGTCATGGGAATAAAAGATGTTATAACTCAGGTATAAAATGTTCGATCTTCCCCAAACTTCACATGTGTGATAAGAGTCCTGGCCTGAACAGATATGAAGGCCAATATTCCACCGGGTCTGGCAGAATGGCCCTATAGCGCCACCTATACACTTTCAACGGAGTGCGCCTCGAGCTATGTTTCACGTACATGTACAAAAACTGGTAAACACATGTAACTCACCAATATCTACAAAAAAGTCTCTTGGTACGAAATCCGGATCCCAACAGGAAGTCGGTTATTTTGAATTTTCCCTTCAAAATTCGTGTTGTTTTTGCCATTTTCAGGGGTTGTACTTTAACGAACTACTCCTAGAGATTTATTCAGATCAATACCAAACTTGGTCAGTGTAATCTAAAGCCCTTTGCAATAATAAATTGCGAAGGACTTGAGGTTTCGTTAAAGGGCGGGTCCATGGCGGCCTGACAAATTTCGATGTTTCGCCATGAAAAAGGAAGTTGCTGTAACTCAGACATACAATGTCCAATCTGCCCCAAACTTCAAATGTTGGATAAGACTCTTGACCTGAACAGATGTACATGCCAATATTCAGTTATAGTCATAGCGCCACCTATTGGCAACAGGAAGTTAAATATTTTACACTGCGACAAACTACTCCTAGAAATGTTATGACATCAATGTCTTTTTTGTGGTCAGTCTAATCTAAAGACCTGTGTGATGTTTAGTTGTGAAGATCTTGAATTTTTGTTAAAAGGCGTGTCCATGGCGCCGTGATGAAGTTCGATGTCTCGCCACGGGAATAAAAGATGTTATAACTCAGGTATAAAATGTCCGTTCTTGCCCAAACTTCACATGTGTGATAAGGGTCCTGGCCTAAACAGATCTGAAGGCCAATATTCCATAGAGTGTGGCAAAATGGCTCGATAGCGCCACCTATACACTTTCAACGGAGTGCGTATACACTTTAAACGGAGTGCGCCTCGAGCTATGTTTCACGTACATGTACAAAAATCGGTACACACATGTAACACACCAATATCTACGAAAAAGTCTCTTGGTACGAAATCCGAATCCCAACAGGAAGTCAGTTATTTAGAATTTTCTCTGCAAAATTAGTGTTGTTTTGGCCATTTTCAGGGGTTGGACTTTAACAAACTCCTCCTAGAGATTTATTCAGATCAACACCAAACTTGGTCAGTGTAATCTAAAGCCTTTTGCGATCTCAAATTGCGAAGATCTTGAGGTGTCGTTAAAGGGCATGTCCATGGCGGCCTGACAAATTTCGATGTTTCGACATGAAATAGGATGTTGTTGTAACTCAGGCATAAAATGTCCAATCCTCCCCAAACCTCACAAGTTCGATAAAAGTCCTGCCCTGAACACATCTGAAGGCCAATATTCCATTATAATGATAGCGCCACCTGCTGGCAACAGGAAGATTGGCACATATATGGAATAATCTTTGAGATATTCTACTTATATTTTTTGAGTTTAAACGCATATTTCTCACCGTTCACCTATTAACTAAAGCCACTCGCTGCCGGTGAGCCCGGGTGCGAGGGCCCGTTCATCGCTGCTTGCAGCTTTAATTAGGGCCCGAGCACCGAAGGTGTGAGGACCCTATTGTATCTGCTCTGTTTATTATTATTATTATTATTTTTCTTCTCCCCAATGAATCGCGTTTTTGAAGGCCTAAACATACTCAAAAAGTCAGGAAAATTTGCACACACCTCCGAACTGGTGAAAATTTTCGTCTGATATGGGTTTCAGAAGTGGGCGTGGCAAAATGGCTCGACAGCGCCACCTATACATGTTCAGCGGTGTGCGCCTCGAGCTACGTTTCACGCACATGTCTGAAAATCGGTAAACACATGTAAGACACCAAGACCTACAAAAAAGACTCTTGGAGCAAAATTCTAAACCCAACAGGAAGTTGGTTATTTTTAATATTATGAGCAAATTTTTTGTCATTTTTGCCATTTCCATGCATTGTATTTTAACGAACTCCTCCTAGAGATTAATTCAGATCAACACCAAATTTGGTATGCCTAATCTAAAGGCCATTGAGATGTTAAATTGCGAAGATCTTGAGTTTTCGTTGAAGGGCGTGTCCGTGGCGGCCTGGCGAATTTTGATGATTCGCCATGAAAAATGAAGTAGCTATAACTCAGACATACAATGTCCAATCAGCCCCAAACTTCACATGTTTGATGTGACTCCAAACCTGAACAGATTGACATGCCCATATTCAGTTATAGTCATAGCGCCACCTATTGGCAACAGGAAGTGACATATTTTACGCTGTGATGAACTACTCCTAGAAATTTTTTGACATCAATGTCTTTTTTGTGGTCAGTCTAATCTAAAGGCCTGTGCGATGTTCAGTTGTGAAGATCTTGAGTTTTCGTTAAAAGGCGTGTCCACGGCGCCATGGCAAAGTTCGATGTCTCGCCATGGGAATAAAAGATGTTATAACTCAGGCATAAAATGTCCGATCTTCCCCAAACTTCACATGTGTGATAAGAGTCCTGGCCTGAACACATCTGAAGGCCAATATTCCATCGGGTATGGCAAAATGGCTCTATAGCGCCACCTATACACTTTCAACGGAGTGTGCCTCGAGCTATGTTTCACGTACATGTACAAAAATCGGTACACACATGTAACACACCAATACCTACAAAAAAGTATCTTGGTACGAAATCCGAATCCCAACAGGAAGTCGGTTATTTAGAATTTTCTCTGCAAAATTGGCGTTGTTTTTACCATTTTCAGGGGTTGTACTTTAACGAACTCCTCCTAGAGATTTATTCAGATCAACACCAAACTTGGTCAGTGTAATCTAAAGGCCTTTGTGATGTTAAATTGCGAAGATCTTGAGGTTTCGTTAAAGGGCGTGTCCATGGTGGCCTGCCAAATTTCGATGTTTCGCCATGAAAAAGGAAGTTGCTGTAACTCAGACATACAATGTCCAATCTGCCCCAAACTTCACATGTTAGATAAGACTTCTGCCCTTAACAGATCTACATGCCCATTTTCAGTGATAGTCATAGCGCCACCTGCTGGCAACAGGAAGTGACATGTTTTAGGCTGCGACAAACTACTCCTAGAATTTTTTTGAGATTAAAGTATTTTTTGTATTCAGTCTAATCTAAAGGCCTGTGCAATTTTAACTTGTGGAGATCTTGAGTTTTTGTTAAAGGGCGTGTCCATGGCGCCATGACAAATTTTGATGTCTCGCCACAGCAAGAGAAGTTGTTGTAACTCAGGCATAATTTGTTCGATCTTCCCCAAACTTCACATGTTCGATGGGAGTCCTGCCCGGAACACATTTGAAGGGCCATATTCCATTATAATGATAGCACCACCTGCTGGCACCAGGAAGATTGGCACATGTGGAATAAATGTTGATATTTTCCACTTATATTTATGAGTTTGAATGCATATTTCTCACCGTTCACCAATTTACTAAGGCCACTCACTGCCGGTGAGCCCGGGTGCGAGGGCCCGTTCATCGCTGCTTGCAGCTTTAATTATTATTATTATTCTTCTTCTCCAAAATGAATCGCATTTTTGAGGGCCTAAACATGCTCGAAAAGTCATGAAACTTTGCACACACCTCAGAACTGGCGAAAATTTACGTCTGATATGGGTTTCAGAAGTGGGTGTGGCAAAATGGCTCAACAGCGCCACCTATACACGTTCAACGGTGTGCGCCTCGAGCTACGTTTCATGTACATGTATGAAAATCGGTATACACATGTAACTCTCCAATACCTACAAAAAAGTCTCTTGGAGCAAAATCTGAAACCCAACAGGAAGTCGGTTATTACTAATATTATGAGCAAATTTTGTGTCATTTTTGTCATTTCCATGCGTTGTATTTTAACGAACTCCTCCTAGAGATTCATTCAGATCAACACCAAATTTGGTATGCCTAATCTGAAGGCCTTTGCGATGTTAAATTGCGAAGCTTTTGAGTTTTCATTAATGGGCGTGTCCGTGGCGGCCTGGCGAATTTCGATGATTCGCCATGAAACAGGAAGTTGCTATAACTCAGACATACAATGACCAATCTGCCCCAAACTTCACATGTTTGATGAGACTCCTGACCTGAACAGATTGACATGCCCATATTCAGTTATAGTCATAGCGCCACCTACTGGCAACAGGAAGTGACATATTTTACACTGCGATGAACTACTCCTAGAAATTTTATGACATCAATGTATTTTTTGTGGTCAGTCTAATCTAAAGGCCTGTGCGATGTTAAGTTGTGAAGATCTTGAGTTTTCGTTAAAAGGCGTGTCCATGGCGCCGTCACGAAGTTCGATGTCTCGCCATGGGAATAAAAGATGTTATAACTCAGGCATAAAATGTCCGATCTTCCCCAAACTGCACATGTGTGATAAGAGTCCTGGCCTGAACACATCTGAAGGCCAAAATTCCATCAGGTGTGGCAAAATGGCTCGATAGCGCTTTCAACAGAGTGCGCCTCAAGCTATGTTTCACGTACATGTACAGAAATTGGTATACACATGTAACACACCAATACCTACAAAAAAGTCTCTTGATACGAAATCCGATTCCCAACAGGAAGTCGTTTATTTAGAATTTTCTCTGCAAAATTGGCGTTGTTTTTGCCATTTTCAGGGGTTGTACTTTAACGAACTCCTCCTAGAGATTTATTCAGATCAACACCAAACCTGGTCAGTGTAATCTTAAGCCCTTTGTGATGTTAAATTGCGAAGATCTTTAGATTTCGTTAAAGGGCGTGTCCATGGTGGCCTGACAAATTTCGATGTTTCGCCATGAAAAAGGAAGTTGCTGTAACTCAGACATACAATGTCCAATCTGCCCCAAACTTCACATGTTAGATAAAACTTCTGCCCTTAACAGATCTACATGCCCACATTCAGCTATAGTCATAGCGCCACCTATTGGCAACAGGAAGTGACATGTTTTACGCTGCAACAAACTACTCCTATAATTATTTTGAGATTAACATATATTTTGTGGTCAGTCTAATCTAAAGGCCTGTGCAATGTTAACTTTTGGAGATCTTGAGTTTTTGTTAAAGGGCGTTTCCATGGCGCCATGACAAAATTTGATGTCTTGCCACAGCAAGAGAAGTTGTTGTAACTCAAGCATAAAATGTTCAATCTTCCCCAAACTTCACATGTTTGATAAGAGTCCTGGCCTGAACACCTCTGAAGGCCAATATTCCATTATAATGATAGCGCCACCTGCTGGCAACGGTAAGATTGGCACATATATGGGATATACTTTGATATATTCCACTTATATTTAGGACATTAAATGAATATTTCTCAACGTTCACCTTTTTACTAAAGCCACACGATGGCGGTGAGCCCGGGTGCGAGGGCCCGTTCATCGCTGCTTGCAGCTTTAATTAGGGCCCGAGCACCGAGGTGCGAGGACCCTCTTGTATCTGCTTTGTTTTTAGGGCCCGAGCACCGATGGTGTGAGGACCCTCTTGGAATTGCTCCGTTTATTATTATTATTATTATTATTATTATTATTAGGGCTCAAGCCCGAAGGGGCGAAGAGCCCTATTGTTCTTCTAAGGATTATTCTTCTTCTTATTATTATTTTTTTTATTTTTTATTAAACCTTCCGGGGGTTTTTGGAGGCCTTAACATGCTCAAAAACTCTTGAAAATTGGCACACACATTGGAATATGCGGCCATCAGGACGCCACAGAGACTGGGACCCGGGCGTGGCACAGGGGCTCTACAGCGCCCCCTGGAACACAGTCAGAAATCTTGAACCATAGCTCACACACACTTTCATGTATTTATATGAAACTCAGTACACTTATAGATCTCATTGAGCCGAACAACTTTCGCACTCTATGTCATAGGCTCCACCCAACAGGAAGTCAGCTATTCAGGGCTGTTTATAAAAAGCATGCTCTGGAATTTGATATACTTGTCATAGGTTTTTTACTTGATTGCCACCAAACTCGGTCAACATGATCTCAAGACATTGGGGATGGAAAATTGCGAGGGGATTTTTGATATCTCGAACGGTTTGCCCGTGGCGAGGCGTTGAAATTATGGCGAGAAATGAGAAACAGGAAATGTCTAATAACATCCACATACATTTCCTGAATTTGATCAAACTTCATTGGTTTGTTCGTTGTATGATACTGATCGTATATATGTGACTATTAAGAGTCAACATTATAGCGCCACCAACTGGCAGCAGGAAGTGTGTCATTTTCCAAATGCTTTGAATTCAGCATCTTATTTTTACTCTATTTACTTAAAACTTCATCAGAATAAGGACAAAACACGGCCGATGTAAATCTGTTGTGGGGATATTGATATCTGATATAGTGTTGCCATGGCAACGTGTCAAACTTGAATGTTCTGTTATGGTGAGTTTGAGGCAGACAACAAGCTCAGATTTACATGAAACTCAAAACACATATCAGTATTAGTGATAGCTAGACAATGGCAAAAGCTTTTAAAAGGGCGTGAAGGAGGCACTCTATAGCGCCACCTTTTGTCAAAAGTGGGGGGGTTAGTTTTAGCTACAGACACCAAACTTGGTACATAAATTGTTCTTTTCAAGACGGACAACTTTCTAATTCACAGTCATCAGCTACGACCAACAGGAAGTCGGCTATTTTGATTTGAATATTTAAATTGAGCTCTGATTTAATGAATACTCCTCACAGGAAATGCTCACTATACTCACCAAACTTTGTCTACATGTTGATAAAACATTGAGGAACTTAAATTGCGAACGGATTTTGGTTAGCTTGAACGGTTTTGTCGTGGTGATTTTTTGAAATGGCAGTAAAAAGGGAATCATTAATTGTCTTGTATTTTTAAATTGCAGCTTCCAAACACTTAAAAAAAAATTCTTACAGAGATCAAATCATTCTGAGGACATATGCATAGTTTCATGACTTTACAACACTGTATGATTAAAAGAAAATTAAAAAACTGTCAGACATCTCAACTCACTCTGTCCCTCTGTTTGAGGAATGTATGTGTGCTGACTGAGTGTGTGTGTGTGTGTCTGTGAGTGGGGGATGGGCATGAGCTGAGTGGCAGACACAATGAGAGAGAGAAAGAGAGAGAGAGAGAAAGAGAGAGAGAGAGAGAGAGAGAGACTTAATCATCTCTTTAATCACCAGAAAAAAAATGTATTTTAAATTGTTTTTTGTTGCTTTTGCTAACATTGCTGTTTTCATTACAGCTTAAGAAATCTCTTAGGCCTTATCCTTTTCTGACAGTTTCAGGAATTAAAAACAAAATTCTAAAAATACTTATTTGTGCTGCAAATAATAATTTCAATCTCATTTGATACTGACCTATTCCATCCTGTGACATGACATTTATCTTAATTTACATAATCTCATGGATGTAACAGTAAAACTGTTCAGCTCACAGATGAAGACTAAGCTGTAATGAAAGCAGAACTTTCACAAATGCTTATAAGTCATTAAAGGATTTTATAACACTGTAAAATAATGTCTAATTTGTTAACATTAGTAAATGCATTGGTAACACTTTATAATAACTGCACTCATTAGTAAATAGTCAGTTCATGCTTTATAAAGTCTTGTCCCAACTTAAATAGTCATTAATAAGCAGCTTATAAATACAGCTATAAATAGCTTGATCTTGGTTTATAAGCACATTTATTAAAAAGGAGAGTAAAGGGTCAGTTATCTTCCTATGAAAAATAAAAAAATGAAAATAAACAAACAACAACACAGATTGATACAGAACTCAGAAATGTTATTGTGGATTTATGATCAAATCAGCCTGTAAATGAATCATACTCCTCCAAGAAGACACAAGTAGTTCACACCAAACTTTTTCAACATGATGCCAATATACTGAAGATGTTAAATTGCGAATGGGTTTAGGATACCTTAAATGGTGTGGCCATACCGATTTATTAAAGTAACATAAAAAAATACAATAGTTATTTTACTATATCTTTAACATTCTTCATTCCAACTCTTCATATTTTTTTATATACGTAGAAGTCATCATTTGAAAGAAGCACAGTAAGTTTCATAGCTTTATCATTTTCAAGAGCCAGCTTAAAATTAAAACTATCATAACTTATAAATCAAGCTTGCAATTCTTAGTACCAATAATGGCCACCAGATGGCGCTATATGATTACTTTTAAATAATTATTGTAGAAACAAGTATGATTTAAATCATTTATAGAAATCTTTCAAAGAAAAATAATATGTATTTTACTGATAAAATGACCCTCACTTAACTAGAATAATATGCTGAAGTATTGTGAAATACTGTGTATTAAGAATAATTCTTTATAGGCTTTATGGACAGATAAGTTTGGAGTGACTCTTGAAGGATCAGCACCACATCCTCTTTTACCACTGTTTAAAGAATTTATCTTACAGAACAGGTGCGAATTAGTTTTGGATAGCTTGAATGGTTTGGTCATGGTGATTTTTTGAAATAACAGTAAAAAAGGAACCAGTAAATGTCTTTTATTTTTTTAAGTGCAGCTTCTAAACACTTCAACAAAATGTACACATAGAAGACAAGTCATGCTGAGGAAATATGCATAGTTTCATGACTATACAACACTATATGGATGATAGAAAATTAAAAAACTACCATACATCTGATGTCACTCTGTCCCTCTGGGTAATGTGTGTGTGTGTGTGTGTGTGTGTGTTTGTGTGTTAAGTGTGTGTGTGTTAAGTGTGTGTGCTGAGTTTGTGTGAATGTGTGGGAGAGGGGATGGGCTTGGTGTCAGAGAGAGAGAGAGAGGGAGGGAGACTTAATCATCTCTTTAATCACCAGCAGAAAAAAAAGCAATTTTGTGTTGTTGTTGTTTTTTCATCATTACAGCTTAAGAAATATCTTAGGCCTCAACATCAACTGTTGCTAGCCTACTCCCAAAATTAATAGTCATTAGTAAGCATTTTATAAATACAGCTATAATTAAATTGTTCATGGTTTATATGCACATTTATTTTGAGGAGATTAAAGGCTGTAATCTTCCTAAAAAAATAATAATAATAATAATAAAACAAATAAACAAACACAGAACTCAGAAACATTTATTTCAACATGCAATAAAAGAAAACTGTACACTATATATATATATATATATATATATATATATATATATATATATATATATATATATATATATATATATATATATATATATACACAATTGCATAAGTTTATATTTAATTTTTTTTTTATCAAGTGTACAGCTAATAATAATAATAATACAAATAAAAATAATAATAATGCATTTTATTTAAGGCGCCTTTCAAACCACTCAAGGTAACCGTACAACAAGTAACAACAGTAACAATATTAAAACAAAAAATAACAGCAAATAACAATGTCAGTAAAAAACCACAATAATATTAGAATAGCACAACATATTGTGGAATACTATATTAAGACTTTATATATAGGCTTTATGAACAGATAGGTTTTGAGAGTTTCTTGAAGTACTAGCATCACCTCCTCTTGTACGACGGTTTGAGGAATATATTTTCCAGATAGTACCGCCGCTCCCTATATGCAGAATACGCAGTCTTCGTAGGGCACCAACTCCCAGAGGGGGCACCATCCCAGTAGCTCAAAAAAAATAAAACATGCGCCATTCTCCCATCCACGCTCGCGACCGCTCGGACATTTGCGGATGAATGTTCGTAATTGATGGATGGACATCTATGCCCGGGTAAAAGACATCAGCAATCCGGCACAGAGAAAAGAAAAATAAAGTAAAAAACAAAACAAAAACAGGCATAAAGTTGGCTTGACATTGGACATTCGAGAGTCTCAAATTTAGGGACCGTCTCTAAAGTTACATGTAATATTGTTATACACCTTTCTAACGTCAGTAGCATTTGAAGAGAATGACTTACAGTCATAAAAACAACTGTAATTGTTCATCTAGGTGATAGCTATAATGCACCATTAAATTGAATGTTTGATATTTATTAAAACAAACTGTAAGTCATATGTAAATTATGCTACTTTTTCACATGGGCTCAAAAGCAAATTTGAAGCTCAATAGCATTTGAGGAGAAAGACTTGCAGTCATAAACCAATTGTAATGTGTTCATTTAGGTGTCAGCTACGATGCACAACTTATACATTTTTTATATATATTAAAATAAAGTGTTACTAAAGTTATATATATTGTTCTGTGTATGTGATTTCAAAGTCTAGACGGGTCGGATTAACCCTTTAACTGCCATATCCCTTAAAAATTGATTGCCAGAGGGTTACTGTAAATGCTTATGCCCGCTGGGCACAGTTTTCCCGATGCCACCGGGGTGGTGTTGCACTGACGGCTTGAGCCCGCCATCGCTGCTTGCAGCTATATTTAGGGCTCAAGCCCGAAGGGGCGAAGAGCCCTATTGTTCTTCTAAGGATTATTCTTGTTATTATTAGGGCTCAAGCCCAAAGGGCGAGAGGCCTATTGTTTTCCTTAGGATTATTTTTTATTATTATTATTATTATTATTATTATTTTTTTTTTCCAACGTCTCGGGGGCTTTTGGGGCCCTTAACGTGCTTAAAAAGTCTTGAAAATTGGCACACAGATTGGAACCTGCGGCCATTAGGGCCGGGCAGAGACTGATACACAGGCGTGGCACAGGGGCTCTACAGCGCCCCCTGGAATATGGAGGGCCATATATCATACATTCTTGCTCGTAGACGTATGAAACTCGGTACACATATAAATCTCATCAATCCAAACAACTTTCGTACTGCATATCATAGGCTCCGCCCAACAGGAAGTTGGCTATTTAGGGTTTAATATTCAAATTTTTCGTCAAAGTTGTGGGGGCTTTTGGGGTCCTTAACATACTCAAAAACTCTTGAAAATTTGCGCACACTTTGGAATCTGTGGCCTTTAGGAGCCTGCAGAGGCTGGGACCCGGGCGTGGCACAGGGGCTCTACGGCGCCCCCTGGAACACAGTCAGAAATGTTGATGTATAGCTCACACATACTTGCACATATTCATATGAAACTCAGTACACATATAGATCTCATCGTGCCGAACAACTTTCGTATTGCATGTCATAGGCTCCACCCAACAGGAAGTCAGCTATTTAGAGTTATGTAAAAAGCGCATGCTCTGGAATTTGAAATACTTGTCATAGGTTTTTTTCTCGATTGCCGCCAAACTCGGTCAACATGATCTCAAGACACTGGGGATGAAAAATTGCCAGGGGATTTTTGATATCTCGAACGGTTTGCTCGTGGCGAGGCGTTGAAATTATGGCGAGAAATGAGAAACAGGAAGTGTCTAATACCGTCCACATACATTTCCTGATTTTAATCAAACTTCATCAGATTATTCGTTGTATGATGTCGATCGCATATATGTGACTATTAGGAGTCAAAGTTATAGCGCCACCAACTGGCAGAAGGAAGTGTGTCATTTTCAAAATGATTTGAATTCAGCATCTTATTATTACTCGATTTGCTTCAAACTTCATCAGAATAATGTTAAAACACAGCCGATATAAATCTGCAAGGGGGATATTGATATCTAAAAAATTGTTGGCGTGGCAACATGTCAAACTGGAATACTTCTCAGGTGATTTTGAGGCAAATAACATACTTAGAATTTCACAAAACTCTGAACACACATCAGTATTTCTGATAGGAACTTAAATTGTGAATGGATTTTGGATAGCTTGAATGGTTTTGCCGTGGTGATTTTTTTAAATGACCTTACAAAGGGAATCATTATTGTATTTTTAAATTGCAGCTTCCAAACACGTCAAAGAATTTTTTCATACAGATGAAAAAGTCATTCTGAGGAAATATGCATAGTTTCACGACTTTACAACACTGTATGGATAACAGAAAACTAAAAAACTGTCAGACATCTCATCTCACTCTGTCCCTCTGTTTGAGTATATGTGCTTCAGACTTCCATTGTCTGAGAGAAATTGCGCCCCTACAGGTTCAATTACCGGACTTTTACTTTCACTTTTAAATCGGTTAAAAATACAAATAAATACTTAGATTTAATTCACACTGACAAGCTAAACCAACATATCTGATTATTACCGGTTCAGGGCTCATGGATAAATTATTTCTGGCCAGAGATATGTGAGAAATAGGAGAGATGAATCACCGCTGTGATCACAAGCGTCTGGAGTAAAGAGCTCAGAAAAAACGAATTTATTCCTGTTTTAAAGCTTTTAAAAATAAATTATTACAGCGATATCACACAATAAACCAATTAGAACACACCAAGAGCTAAATTAAGATGTTTTTGAACTGTTTGTGTGAAAATGAAATATTTGTGGCTGCCTATCTGAAATCACCGCCTCCGATCAGCGCGTACAGTGTCGAGCTCAAAACAAACGAATTTATTCTTGTTTAAGAGCTTTTTTAAATAAAATATTACCACAAATGCACACAATAAACCCATTGTAACACTACAAGAGGTAAATGCAGGTGTTTGTGACCTGTTTAAGTGTGCAAGACTATTTGAAAGCGCGACTGGCAGAATAACATATATCTCTCGAGCTGCAGGATTCTGCCTTTCGTCGTATGAACGAACACATCACGGACAAGATTATTTCAAAATACATAATAGCTTGGCGAATATAAACGAAAACAGCCACGTGAACATAAACTGTTGAGAAATAAATCTGAAGTGGATCTACTGGATTTGAATATTAAAGTGACAACATTTACCACTTGCTTCTGTCTTCAATTGTAATCTATATAAAAAAGGAAACTCATTCTTGGCTGCTTTTTTAATGTGTGCGTATTTATTTATTTACCTTTTTATACATTTTGTATAATTTCATAGTTTGTGTATTACAATAAAAACAAAATCTCATGGATGTAACAGTACATCTGCTCACAGATCAATACTAAGCTGTAATGCAAGCAGAACTTTCACAAATGCTTATGAGTCATTTAAGGATTTGATAACACTGTAAAATAATGTCTAATTTGTTAACATTAGCAAATTCATTGATAACACTTTATAATAACTGCACTCATTAGTAAATAGTCAGTTCATGCTTTATAAAGCCTTGTCCCAATATTAATAGTCAGTAGTAAGCAGTTTATAAATACAGCTATAAATAGCTTGTCCTTGGTTTATAAGCACATTTATTAAAAAGGAGAGTAAGTTATCTTCCTATGAAAAATAAAAGATAAAAATAAACAAACAACAACACAGATTGATACAGAACTCAGAAATTTTATTGTGGATTTATGATAAAGCCTGCAAATGAATTCATACTCCTACTCATACTACTCCATACTCCTTTTTCAACATGATGCCAATATACTGAGATGTTAAATTGTGAATGGGTTTAGGATAGCTTAAATGGTGTTGCCATAGAGATTTATTAAAGTAACATAAAAAAATACAATAGTTATTTTACTATATCTTTACAATTTTTCATTCTAAATCTTCATAATTTTTTATATAAGTAGAAGTCCTCATTTGAAGGAAGCACAGTAAGTTTCATAGCTTTATCACTTTCAAGAGCCAGCATAAAATTTAAACTATCATAACTTATAAATCAAGCTTGCAATTCTTAGTACCTATAATGGCCACCAGAGGGAGCTATAGGATTACTTTTAAATAATTATTGTAGAAACGAGTATGATTTAAATCATTTATAGAAATCTTTCAAAAAAAAATGAATTGTATATATTTTACTGATAAAATGACCCTCACTTAATTAGAATAACAAGCTGAAGTATTTTGAACTGTATATTAAGAATAATTCTTTATAGGCTTTATGGACAGATAACGTTTTGAGTGACTCTTGAAGGTTCAGCACCACATCTTCTTTTACCACTGTTTAAAGAATTTATCTTACAGAATAGGTGTGAATGAATTTTGGATAGCTTGAATGGTTTTGCCGTGATGATTTTTTGAAATAATAGTAAAAAAGGAACCAGTAAATGTCTTTTTATTTTTTTTAAAGTGCAGCTTCTAAACACTTAAAAAAAAAAAAATGTACACATAGAAGACCAGTCATTCTGAGGCATATTTCCTCAGAATGACTGGTCTCATGACCATAGTTTCATGACTATACAACACTATATGGATGATAGAAAATTAAAAAAAACTATCATACATCTGATGTCACTCAGTCCCACTGTCACTGTGGGTAATGTGTGTGTGTGTGTTAAGTAAATTAGGTGTGAAACTATCAGGGTGCATTTAGTCTCCAGCGCCAACATTTTACAGAACTGCCACTTTCCTGGAGTCTCCAGAATTACTCGGTGTCAGGCTCTGAGAGACTTAAGATTCCAAAAAATGATTTAATTAGAATACCATGAAGTATTGTGAAATACTATATATTAAGTCTTTATATATAGGCTTTATGCACAGATTAGAGTGACTCGTGAAGGGCCAGCACCACCTCCTTTTGTTCGATGGTTTGAGGAATATATCTTCCAGAATCCAGGATTAAGATTTAGGAGCTCATTTTTATTCCACCTCCTTTCCTGAAAAGTCTGTCTTGCAGAATTGACTAAAAATTAATCTTCACATTAATTACTAATTATTTTGCAATTCTTTTTGTCAGTTCTTCTTGACCTGTTTTTTTTTTCTTCTTCTTTTCTGACCTCATGACCCAGTCAGTATTTTTTGTACAATGGTCAAGTCTTAACTTATCCATTTCTGTATTGCATTTGTGTTTGATATTTCTCATGGGTATTTCATAATTTTCGACCTTACAGTTTGAGTTAAAAGTCTATTTTAGCGCATTTCATCTGTAAAAGAAAACATGCCTAATAATTCTGCACACATGAATATAAGGAGTTTTTCTCTTCCAGCTTTCGTGGACTATTGTATAGCACTCATAAATGATTAAATAAAAAATAATGGTAGTTATTAAGATTTATATGGTTTGGAATTGGTAAAATGTACTTGGAAAAAAATCACAATAAAACAATGTTTTCATGTTTAAGTTTGGAATATTAACTGACATGAAAGAATGCTATATAAATATTGTTCATGTTAACATAATGTTTATAAATGAAATCTTATTGTACAGTGTTACTAATATATATATTGTTCTGTGAATGTGATTTTAAAGTCTAGATGATTCGGATTAACCCTTTAACTGCCGTATCCTTTAAAACCTCACTGCCAGAGGGATATTGTGAATGCATGTGCCCGCTGGGCACAGTTTACCTGATGCCACCGGGGTGGCGATGGCATTGGTGGCTTGAGCCCGCCATCGCTGCTTGCAGCTATATTTATTATTATTCTTCTTCTCCAAAATGAATCGCATTTTTGAGGGCCTAAACATGCTCGAAAAGTCATGAAACTTTGCACACACCTCAGAACTGGCGAAAATTTACGTCTGATATGGGCTTCAGAAGTGGGTGTGGCAAAATGGCTCAACAGCGCCACCTATACACGTTCAACGGTGTGCGCCTCGAGCTACGTTTCATGTACATGTATGAAAATTGGTATACACATGTAACTCTCCAATACCTACAAAAAAGTCTCTTGGAGCAAAATCCGAAACCCAAAAGAAAGTCGATTATTACTAATATTATGAGCAAATTTTGTGTCATTTTTGTCATTTCCATGCGTTGTATTTTAACGAACTCCTCCTAGAGATTCATTCAGATCAACACCAAATTTGGTATGCCTAATCTGAAGGCCTTTGCGATGTTAAATTGCGAAGCTTTTGAGTTTTCATTAATGGGCGTGTCCGTGGTGGCCTGGCCAATTTCGATGATTCGCCATGAAACAGGAAGTTGCTATAACTCAGACATACAATGACCAATCTGCCCCAAACTTCACATGTTTGATGAGACTCCTGACCTGAACAGATTGACATGCCCATATTCAGTTATAGTCATAGCGCCACCTATTGGCAACAGGAAGTGACATATTTTACACTGCGATGAACTACTCCTAGATATTTTATGAAATCAATGTATTTTTTGTGGTCAGTCTAATCTAAAGGCCTGTGCGATGTTAAGTTGTGAAGATCTTGAGTTTTCGTTAAAAGGCGTGTCCATGGCACCGTCACGAAGTTCGATGTCTCGCCATGGGAATAAAATATGTTATAACTCAGGCATAAAATGTCCGATCTTCCCCAAACTGCACATGTGTGATAAGAGTCCTGGCCTGAACACATCTGAAGGCCAAAATTCCAACAGGTGTGGCAAAATGGCTCGATAGCGCCACCTATACACTTTCAACAGAGTGCGCCTCGAGCTATGTTTCACGTACATGTACAAAAATCGGTATACACATGTAACACACCAATACCTACAAAAAAGTCTCTTGGTACGAAATCCGAATCCCAACAGGAAGTTGGTTATTTAGAATTTTCTCTGCAAAATTGGCGTTGTTTTTGCCATTTTCAGGGGTTGTACTTTAACGAACTCCTCCTAGAGATTTATTCAGATCAACACCAAACCTGGTCAGTGTAATCTTAAGCCATTTGCGATGTTAAATTGCGAAGATCTTTAGATTTCGTTAAAGGGCGTGTCCATGGCGGCCTGACAAATTTCGATGTTTCGCCATGAAAAAGGAAGTTGCTGTAACTCAGACATACAATGTCCAATCTGCCCCAAACTTCACATGTTAGATAAAACTTCTGCCCTTAACAGATCTCCATGCCCACATTCAGTTATAGTCATAGCGCCACCTATTGGCAACAGGAAGTGACATGTTTTACGCTGCGACAAACTACTCCTATAATTTTTTTGAGATTAACATATATTTTGTGGTCAGTGTAATCTAAAGGCCTGTGCAATGTTAACTTTTGGAGATCTTGAGTTTTTGTTAAAGGGCGTTTCCATGGCGCCATGACAAAATTTGATGTCTTGCCACAGCAAGAGAAGTTGTTGTAACTCAAGCATAAAATGTTCAATCTTCCCCAAACTCCACATGTTTGATAAGAGTCCTGGCCTGAACACATCTGAAGGCCAATATTCCATTATAATGATAGCGCCACCTGCTGGCAACGGTAAGATTGGCACATATATGGGATATACTTTGATATATTCCACTTATATTTAGGACATTAAATGCATATTTCTCAACGTTCGCCTTTTTACTAAAGCCACACGATGGCGGTGAGCCCGGGTGCGAGGGCCCGTTCATCGCTGCTTGCAGCTTTAATTAGGGCCCGAGCACCGAAGGTGTGAGGACCCTATTGTATCTGCTCTGTTTATTATTATTATTATTATTTTTCTTCTCCCCAATGAATCGCGTTTTTGAAGGCCTAAACATACTCAAAAAGTCAGGAAAATTTGCACACACCTCCGAACTGGTGAAAATTTACGTCTGATATGGGTTTCAGAAGTGGGCGTGGCAAAATGGCTCGACAGCGCCACCTATACATGTTCAGCGGTGTGCGCCTCGAGCTACGTTTCACGCACATGTCTGAAAATCGGTAAACACATGTAAGACACCAAGACCTACAAAAAAGACTCTTGGAGCAAAATTCTAAACCCAACAGGAAGTTGGTTATTTTTAATATTATGAGCAAATTTTTTGTCATTTTTGCCATTTCCATGCATTGTATTTTAACGAACTCCTCCTAGAGATTAATTCAGATCAACACCAAATTTGGTATGCCTAATCTAAAGGCCATTGAGATGTTAAATTGCGAAGATCTTGAGTTTTCGTTGAAGGGCGTGTCCGTGGCGGCCTGGCGAATTTTGATGATTCGCCATGAAAAATGAAGTAGCTATAACTCAGACATACAATGTCCAATCAGCCCCAAACTTCACATGTTTGATGTGACTCCAAACCTGAACAGATTGACATGCCCATATTCAGTTATAGTCATAGCGCCACCTATTGGCAACAGGAAGTGACATATTTTACGCTGTGATGAACTACTCCTAGAAATTTTTTGACATCAATGTCTTTTTTGTGGTCAGTCTAATCTAAAGGCCTGTGCGATGTTCAGTTGTGAAGATCTTGAGTTTTCGTTAAAAGGCGTGTCCACGGCGCCATGGCAAAGTTCGATGTCTCGCCATGGGAATAAAAGATGTTATAACTCAGGCATAAAATGTCCGATCTTCCCCAAACTTCACATGTGTGATAAGAGTCCTGGCCTGAACACATCTGAAGGCCAATATTCCATCGGGTATGGCAAAATGGCTCTATAGCGCCACCTATACACTTTCAACGGAGTGTGCCTCGAGCTATGTTTCACGTACATGTACAAAAATCGGTACACACATGTAACACACCAATACCTACAAAAAAGTATCTTGGTACGAAATCCGAATCCCAACAGGAAGTCGGTTATTTAGAATTTTCTCTGCAAAATTGGCGTTGTTTTTGCCATTTTCAGGGGTTGTACTTTAACGAACTCCTCCTAGAGATTTATTCAGATCAACACCAAACTTGGTCAGTGTAATCTAAAGGCCTTTGTGATGTTAAATTGCGAAGATCTTGAGGTTTCGTTAAAGGGCGTGTCCATGGTGGCCTGCCAAATTTCGATGTTTCGCCATGAAAAAGGAAGTTGCTGTAACTCAGACATACAATGTCCAATCTGCCCCAAACTTCACATGTTAGATAAGACTTCTGCCCTTAACAGATCTACATGCCCATTTTCAGTGATAGTCATAGCGCCACCTGCTGGCAACAGGAAGTGACATGTTTTAGGCTGCGACAAACTACTCCTAGAATTTTTTTGAGATTAAAGTATTTTTTGTATTCAGTCTAATCTAAAGGCCTGTGCAATTTTAACTTGTGGAGATCTTGAGTTTTTGTTAAAGGGCGTGTCCATGGCGCCATGACAAATTTTGATGTCTCGCCACAGCAAGAGAAGTTGTTGTAACTCAGGCATAATTTGTTCGATCTTCCCCAAACTTCACATGTTCGATGGGAGTCCTGCCCGGAACACATTTGAAGGGCCATATTCCATTATAATGATAGCACCACCTGCTGGCACCAGGAAGATTGGCACATGTGGAATAAATGTTGATATTTTCCACTTATATTTATGAGTTTGAATGCATATTTCTCACCGTTCACCAATTTACTAAGGCCACTCACTGCCGGTGAGCCCGGGTGCGAGGGCCCGTTCATCGCTGCTTGCAGCTTTAATTAGGGCCCGAGCACCGAGGTGCGAGGACCCTCTTGTATCTGCTTTGTTTTTTATTATTATTATTCTTCTTCTTCTTCTTCTTCTCCCGAATGAATCGCATTTTTGAGGGCTTTAACATGCTCAAAAAGTCATGAAACTTTGCACACTCGTCAAACCTGGTGAAAATTTTCGTCTGATATAGGATTCAGAAGAGGGTGTGGCAAAATGGCTCGACAGCGCCACCTATACCAAGAAAATCAACAGCCTTCCAGCTATGTTTCACGTACATGCACGAAAATTGGCACACATATGTAACACACCAATACCTACAAAAAAGACTCTTGGAGCGAAATTCTAAACCCAACAGGAAGTCGGTTATTTTTAATATTATGAGCATATTTTGTGTAATTTTGGTCATTTCCATGTGTTGTATTTTAACGAACTCCTCCTAGAGAGTTCTTCAAATCAACACCAAATTTGGTATGCCTAATCTAAAGGCCTTTGCGATGTTAAATTGCGAAGATCCTGACTTTTCGTTGAAGGGCGTGTCTGTGGCGGCCTGGCGAATTTCGATAATTCGCCATGAAAAATGAAGTTGCTATAACTCACACATACAATGACCAATCTGCCCCTAACTTCACATGTTTGATGAGACTCCGAACCTGAACAGATTGACATGCCCATATTCAGTTATAGTCATAGCGCCACCTATTGGCAACAGGAAGTGACATATTTTACGCTGCGACGAACTACTCCTAGAAATTTTATGACATCAATGTCTTTTTTGTGGTCAGTCTAATCTAAAGGCCTGTGCGATGTTCAGTTGTGAAGATCTTGAGTTTTCGTTAAAAGGCTTGTTCATGGCGCCGCGACGAAGTTCGATGTCTCGCCATGCGAATAAAAGATGTTATAACTCAGGCATAAGATGTCCGATCTTCCCCAAACTTCACATGTGTGATAAGAGTCCTGGCCTGAACACATCTGAAGGCCAATATTCCACCGGGTGTGGCAAAATGGCTCGATAGCGCCACCTATACACTTTCAACAGAGTGCGCCTCGAGCTATGTTTCACGTACATGTAAAAAAATCGGTATACACATGTAACACAGCAATACCTACAAAAAAGTCTCTTGGCACGAAATCCGAATCCCAACAGGAAGTCGGTTATTTAGAATTTTCTCTGCAAAATTGGCGTTGTTTTTGCCATTTTCAAGGGTTGTACTTTAACGAACTCCTCCTAGAGATTTATTCAGATCAACAACAAACTTGGTCAGTGTAATCTTAAGCACTTTGCGATGTTAAATTGCGAAGATCTTGAGGTTTCGTTAAAGGGCGGGTCCATGGCGGCCTGACAAATTTCGATGTTTCGCCATGAAAAAGGAAGTTGCTGTAACTCAGACATACAATGTCCAATCTGCCCCAAACTTCACATGTTGGATAAGACTCTTGACCTGAACAGGTCTACATGCCCACATTCAGTTATAGTCATAGCGCCACCTGTTGGCAACAGGAAGTGACATATTTTACACTGTGACAGACTATTTCTAGAAATTTTATGACATCAATGTCTTTTTTGTGATCAGTCTAATCTAAAGACCTGTGTGATGTTTAGTTGTGAAGATCTTGAGTTTTTGTTAAAAGGCGTGTCCATGGCGCCGTGACGAAGTTCGATGTCTCGCCATGGGAATAAAAGATGTTATAACTCAGGCATAAAATGTCCGATCTTCCCCAAACTTCACGTGTGTGATAAGGGTCCTGGCCTGAACATATATGAAGGCAAATATTCCATTGGGTGTGGCAAAATGGCTCGATAGCGCCACCTATACACTTTCAACGGAGTGCATATGCACTTTCAACGGAGTGTGCATCGAGCTATGTTTCACGTACATGTACAAAAATCAGTACACACATGTAACACACCAATACCTACAAAAAAGTCTCTTGGTACGAAATCCGAATCCCAACAGGAAGTCAGTTATTTAGAATTTTCTCTGCAAAATTGGTGTTGTTTTTGCCATTTTCAGGGGTTGTACTTTAACTAACTCCTCCTAGAGATTTATTCAGATCTTCACCAAACTTGGTCAGTGTAATCTAAAGGCCTTTGCATTGTTAAATTGCGAAGATCTTGAGGTTTCGTTAAAGGACGTGTCCATGGCGGCCTGACAAATTTTGATATATTGCGATGAAAAGGAAGTTGCTGTAACTCAGACATACAATGTCCAATCTGCGCCAAACTTCACATGTTAGTTAAGACTTCTGCCCTTAACAGATCAACATGCCCATATTCAGTTATAGTAATAGCGCCACCTGCTGGCAACAGGAAGTGACATGATTTAGGCTGCGACAAACTACTCCTATAATTTTTTTGAGATTAACATATATTTTGTGGTCAGTCTAATCTAAAGGCCTGTGCAATGTTAACTTTTGGAGATCTTGAGTTTTTGTTAAAGGGTGTTTCCATGGCGCCATGACAAAATTTGATGTCTTGCCACAGCAAGAGAAGTTGTTGTAACTCAAGCATAAAATGTTCAATCTTCCCCAAACTTCACATGTTTGATAAAAGTCCTGGCCTGAACACATCTGAAGGCCAATATTCCATTATAATGATAGCGCCACCTGCTGGCAACAGGAAGATTGGCACATATATGGGATATACTTTGATATATTCAACTTATATTTAGGACATTAAATGCATATTTCTCAACGTTCACCTTTTTACTAAAGCCACACGATTGCTGTGAGCCCGGGTGCGAGGGCCCGTTCATCGCTGCTTGCAGCTTTAATTTATTATTATTATTCTTCTTCTTCTTCTTCTTCTCCCGAATGAATCGCATTTTTGAGGGCTTTAACATGCTCAAAAAGTCATGAAACTTTGCACACTCGTCAAACCTGGTGAAAATTTTCGTCTGATATAGGATTCAGAAGAGGGTGTGGCAAAATGGCTCGACAGCGCCACCTATACCAAGAAAATCAACAGCCTTCCAGCTATGTTTCACGTACATGCACGAAAATTGGCACACATATGTAACACACCAATACCTACAAAAAAGACTCTTGGAGCGAAATTCTAAACCCAACAGGAAGTCGGTTATTTTTAATATTATGAGCATATTTTGTGTAATTTTTGTCATTTCCATGTGTTGTATTTTAACGAACTCCTCCTAGAGAGTTCTTCAAATCAACACCAAATTTGGTATGCCTAATCTAAAGGCCTTTGCGATGTTAAATTGCGAAGATCCTGACTTTTCGTTGAAGGGCGTGTCCGTGGCGGCCTGGCGAATTTCGATGATTCGCCATGAAAAATGAAGTTCCTATAACTCACACATACAATGACCAATCTGCCCCAAACTTCACATGTTTGATGAGACTCCGAACCTGAACAGATTGACATGCCCATATTCAGTTATAGTCATAGCGCCACCTATTGGCAACAGGAAGTGACATATTTTACGCTGCGACGAACTACTCCTAGAAATTTTATGACATCAATGTCTTTTTTGTGGTCAGTCTAATCTAAAGGCCTGTACGATGTTCAGTTGTGAAGATCTTGAGTTTTCGTTAAAAGGCTTGTTCATGGCGCCGCGACGAAGTTCGATGTCTCGCCATGGGAATAAAAGATGTTATAACTCAGATATAAAATGTCCGATCTTCCCCAAACTTCACATGTGTGATAAGAGTCCTGGCCTGAACAGATCTGCAGGCCAATATTCCACCGGGTGTGGCAGAACAGCTCTATAGCGCCACCTGTACACTTTCAACGGAGTGCGCCTCGAGCTATGTTTCACGTACATGTACAAAAATTGGTATACACATGTAACACTCCAATACCAACAAAAAAGTCTCTTGGTACGAAATCCGGATCCCAACAGGAAGTCGGTTATTTTGAATTTTCCCTTCAAAATTGGTGTTGTTTTTGCCATTTTCAGGGGTTGTACTTCAACGAACTCCTCCTAGAGATTTATTCAGATCAACACCAAACTTGGTCAGTGTAATCTAAAGCCCTTTGCGATAATAAATTGCGAAGGACTTGAGGTTTCGTTAAAGGGCGGGTCCATGGCGGCCTGACAAATTTCGATGTTTCGCCATGAAAAAGGAAGTTGCTGTAACTCAGACATACAATGTCCAATCTGCCCCAAACTTCACATGTTGGATAAGACTCTTCACCTGAACAGATCTACATGCCAATATTCAGTTATAGTCATAGCGCCACCTATTGGCAACAGGAAGTTACATATTTTACACTGCGACAAACTACTCCTAGAAATTTTATGACATCAATGTCTTTTTTGTGGTCAGTCTAATCTAAATACCTGTGTGATGTTTAGTTGTGAAGATCTTGAGTTTTTGTTAAAAGGTGTGTCCATGGCGCCGTGATGAAGTTCGATGTCTCGCCATGGGAATAAAAGATGTTATAACTCAGGCATAAAATGTCCGATCTTGCCCAAACTTCACTTGTGTGATAAGGGTCCTGGCCTGAACAGATCTGAAGGCCAATATTCCATCGAGTGTGGCAAAATGGCTCGATAGCGCCACCTATACACTTTCAACGGAGTGCGTATACACTTTAAACGGAGTACGCCTCAAGCTATGTTTCACGTACATGTACAAAAATCGGTACACACATGTAACACACCAATATCTACGAAAAAGTCTCTTGGTACGAAATCCGAATCCCAACAGGAAGTCAGTTATTTCGAATTTTCTCTGCAAAATTAGTGTTGTTTTGGCCATTTTCAGGGGTTGTACTTTAACGAACTCCTCCTAGATATTTATTCAGATCAACACCAAACTTGGTCAGTGTAATCTAAAGCCTTTTGCGATCTTAAATTGCGAAGATCTTGAGGTTTCGTTAAAGGGCGTGTCCATGGCGGCCTGACAAATTTCGATGTTTCGCCATGAAGTAGGATGTTGTTGTAACTCAGGCATAAAATGTCCAATCCTCCCCAAACCTCACATGTTCGATAAAAGTCCTGCCCTGAACACATCTGAAGGCCAATATTCCATTATAATGATAGCGCCACCTGCTGGCAACAGGAAGATTGGCACATATATGGAATAAACATTGATATATTCTACTTATATTTATGAGTTTAAACGCATATTTCTCACCGTTCACCTATTAACTAAAGCCACTCGCTGTCGGTGAGCCCGGGTGCGAGGGCCCGTTCATCGCTGCTTGCAGCTTTAATTATTATTATTCTTCTTCTTCTTCTTCTTCTTCTTCTCCCGAATGAATCGCATTTTTGAGGGCTTTAACATGCTCAAAAAGTCATGAAACTTTGCACACGCGTCAAACCTGGTGAAAATTTTCGTCTGATATAGGATTCAGAAGAGGGTGTGGCAAAATGGCTCGACAGCGCCACCTATACCAAGAAAATCAACAGCCTTCCAGCTATGTTTCACGTACATGCACGAAAATTGGCACACATATGTAACACACCAATACCTACAAAAAAGACTCTTGGAGCGAAATTCTAAACCCAACAGGAAGTCGGTTATTTTTAATATTATGAGCATATTTTGTGTAATTTTGGTCATTTCCATGTGTTGTATTTTAACGAACTCCTCCTAGAGAGTTCTTCAAATCAACACCAAATTTGGTATGCCTAATCTAAAGGCCTTTGCGATGTTAAATTGCGAAGATCTTGAGTTTTCGTTGAAGGGCGTGTCCGTGGCGGCCTGGCGAATTTCGATGATTCGCCATGAAAAATGAAGTTGCTATAACTCAGACATACAATGTCCAATCTGCCCCAAACTTCACATGTTTGATGAGACTCCGAACCTGAACAGATTGACATGCCCATATTCAGTTATAGTCATAGCGCCACCTATTGGCAACAGGAAGTGACATATTTTACGCTGCGACGAACTACTCCTAGAAATTTTATGACATCAAGGTCTTTTTTGTGGTCAGTCTAATCTAAAGGCCTGTGCGATGTTCAATTGTGAAGATCTTGAGTTTTCGTTAAAAGGCTTGTTCATGGCGCCGCGACGAAGTTCGATGTCTCGCCATGGGAATAAAAGATGTTATAACTCAGGCATAAAATGTCCGATCTTCCCCAAACTTCACATGTGTGATAAGAGTCCTGGCCTGAACAGATCTGCAGGCCAATATTCCAGCGGGTGTGGCAGAATGGCTCTATAGCGCCACCTATACACATTCAACGGAGTGCGCCTCGAGCTATGTTTCACGTACATGTACAAAAATTGGTACACACATGTAACACTCCAATACCTACAAAAAAGTCTCTTGGTACGAAATCCGGATCCCAACAGGAAGTCGGTTATTTTGAATTTTCCATACAAAATTGGTGTTGTTCTTGCCATTTTTTAGGGGTTGTACTTTAACGAACTCCTCCTAGAGATTTATTCAGATCAACACCAAACTTGGTCAGTGTAATCTAAAGCCATTTGCGATGTTAAATTGCGAAGGACTTGAGGTTTCGTTAAAGGGCGTGTCCATGGCGGCCTGACAAATTTCGATGTTTCGCCATGAAAAAGGAAGTTGCTGTAACTCAGACATACAATGTCCAATCTGCCCCAAACTTCACATGTTGGATGAGACTCTTGACCTGAACAGATCTACATGCCCATATTCAGTTATAGTCATAGCGCCACCTATTGGCAACAGGAAGTGACATATTTTACACTGCGACAAACTACTCCTAGAGATTTTATGACATCAATGTCTTTTTTGTGGTCAGTCTAATCTGAAGGACTGTGCAATGTTAGCTTGTGGAGATCTTGAGTTTTTGTTAAAGGGCGTGTCCATGGCGCCATGACGAAGTTCGATGTCTCGCCATGGGAATAAAAGATGTTATAACTCAGGCATAAAATGTCCGATCTTGCCCAAACTTCACATGTTCGATAAGGGTCCTGGCTTGAACACATCTGAAGGCCATTATTCCATTATAACGATAGCGCCACCTGCTGGCAACAGGAAGATTGGCACACATATGGAATAAACTTTGATATATTGCACTTATATTTATGAGTTTAAATGCATATTTCTCAACGTTCACCTTTTTACTAAAGCCACACGATGGCGGTGAGCCCGGGTGCGAGGGCCCGTTCATCGCTGCTTGCAGCTTTAATTCTTTTTGTCTTTTTGTTTTTGGCTTGAAATATGACCCCAGACATGTTCTTGACACGCTTTGTTATATTCGCCCCAGGAATTCTTTGTTTCTCGGACAATCTCTCTCTCTCTACACGATCCCATTATGATAAGAGACTCCTCGCTAATTGAGTCATTAGTGAAAAGCGAATGGTATTATCAAACACACATGCTATTTATTCCAACATACGACCTCAGAAATTAATTCATTTTGAAGGGTAAAGAAAATCTGTCAGATAATTACAC
Organism: Carassius gibelio; assembly: GCF_023724105.1. Classification (NCBI taxonomy): domain Eukaryota; kingdom Metazoa; phylum Chordata; class Actinopteri; order Cypriniformes; family Cyprinidae; genus Carassius; species Carassius gibelio. The sequence continues at coordinate 6,703,189 of NC_068392.1, read as the reverse complement.
ACGGTCACATCAGCAAATATCAAGCAAGACACAAACATGAACGGCCTGATCCTCCAAAAGCTTAGTATACAGTCATTGCAAAATTAACATGACTTTTAAGCACCACACACGTTTATCTCATTATCTAGGACTAAGACCCAATCCCAATTCTATTTTATACCCCTTCCCCTAAATATTCCCCTAAGGATTGGGACACCACTTCCATGACGTCACACGTCATCATTCGTCGTCTAGCTCTTACAATACACACATATACTGTGAATTAGAGCCTTTAATTATCGTTCTGTATTAATGAGATGCTTTCTGACACACACACACATATCGGAAATCGCGCAGCTCACACATCGAGGAGAAAATAAACTTGTCAACGCTGCCCCCCGACTTTTATTAAATACAGTTTAAATACTGAATCGCTACATTATATTTTCCAGCGACGAGAGGATACAATCGCTGTTTTTAAATTAACTCACTCACACGCAACTTCCATTTCTCTTTCTCTCTCTCTCTCTTTCTCGAATAGGCAATATTTGAGAATATGGTTTACCGATTTCTAATTATTGGTGGGATTAGCCCCCATCAATGTCTAGGGCAGTTATCGCCCGATCAGACATCTGCTGTGGCACTATCACACAGACTATAATGATATGATGTTAGCAAATATTAGCGATTTTTTGCAAACATTTCTTTGAGTACCCTAACATGACCGTTTATATGAACTCACAATTAAATGTAACATAAAACAAATGATTACTTTTTGTTAAAATCTTTATTCATGCCAAAAAAAAGCTAACATTTATGTGTCTTTTTGTTCGCTGTGGCCAAGATAATTCATACCCCTTCGTCTGAAGTGTGGTCCCGAAAAATCTTTGTTTGAAGGGCTATCTGGCCCTTCCCCTTACTCCCACCCCTCCAACCAAAAGAGAATCAGGACCCCTTCACGTGAACGTGTGAAACGGAGGGGTAGGGGAAAGGGGAAGGGCTAAGGGGTAGAATTAGGATTGGGCTTGACTAAGTTATCTTATCTATCCAGTGTATCTAAATGAGAACTTTTAAATTAAATTCTACGCATTAAACATGTAAAAAAAAAAAATGACCCCAAAATTTAACTTAGCTCATGATTTACTCACCCTCAAGCCATCCTTGGTGTATATGACTCTCTTCTTTCAGACAGATCCATTCGGAGTTATATTAAAAATAGTCCTGGCTCTTCCAAGCTTTATAATGGCAGTGGGTAGGTGTTTCAGTTCAGTAGAAGTCCAATAAAGCGCATCTATCCATGATAAAAAGTGCTTCACACAGCCTCAGGGGGTGAATTAAGACCTCCTGTAGTGAATCGATGTGTTCCTGTAAGAAATGGAGTTAATTGGTATTAACAAAGGTTCGGGAGTAGGGGCACGCCCCAAACAATCACCTGACTTCTAAAAACATCCATATATATATATCGGGCAAATGCTAGTCTCTTATATCGAAGAGTCACATCAGCAAACAGCAAGACGAATATTTACACAAACTCACACTTTACCAAATTAGCAAAACCTTTAAGATGGAAACCACAGCACATCACACATACAAATATTCATTCATATAAATTGTGCTTTCTCAACGCACATTCGAAGTATAATTAATACACTCCTTATTAAAAAGAACAATCAAACATAAATGAAATGATGCGTGAAAGATTATGAATGGTTTGAGAGTCACAATTCCAATGCTCACGCTAGCGGTTGGGTATCAACCTCCTACATGTGAACATCTACATACACAGAGACCAAAGTGCGGAGCAGATGGCAGAGATGAAGAGTGAGAGTTCATGTGTGTGTGTGGCCAGAGCAAAATGCAGAGACTTTAGCATATGGTCAATTGACTGCCCGCTGTGAGAACATTTACCATTGTGTGTGAGCTAATGATGGCGTCCTTCCTCCTCTGTAATCTACAATGTGTGTTTACCAGCGTGAAATAAAGTGTTGTCTTCAGTCAGGTATACATAAACAAGCAACGAGTCACGTAAGACATCATGTAGTCAGCCGTTTAGTCATTAACTCAAATGAAGTATGAGGGTATGATTTTGAAGTAGAGTTAATAGCTGAGAACCAGTTCTTATTCAGAATATAGCTCAACTATGCTGATTAATGAACGAATGAATCTTATCATTTGGTTCTTTTAGGGAATCAAAAAGATACAGCATGACAATGGTGACCAATTCTTGAACGGGAGACTCTTATGATCCGGTTCTTTGTATTAAATCAAAACATACAGCGTGAAGTTCAATTCAGTTCCCAAATAAATTACTCTTATGATCCAGTTCCTGAATATAAAACATACAGCATGACAAGTAGTTTGATTCCCGAACGAATTACTCTTTTGAGACAGTTCTTTATAGTGAATCAAAAACATAGGAAACAGCACCAACTAGTGCAGTCCATACTACTAACTAACATAATTTTTTCCTTCAATAATTTCAAAAAGAAATAATCAATCTAATTAAACGTTGTATGCGAGTGCGGGATGAGTTTTGAGGCTGAAGTTATAACTCCCAGTAATGAAAATGTGTACAATAAACACACGCTCATAATGTAAACTCCACTGTTCTTCATCTGCCTTTGGATGTCCCTGTGGGCGAGCGTGATTTTACCAAGTACAACATGTTCCTGGACCAACATCCTTGTTGATCCTGAAACAACATTGCAATCAACCAATCAGAATTGAGATATAACTTTTCAGAAAATACCTGTTTTAGGCTTATAATCAGGGTAAGGTGCTTCTACACCCTTGTTAGCATCAGCTTTCATTTCCCACTGATTTTAGGAATAAATTATGGGTAGGAGGTAGGTTTAGGGGGTAGGGATTGGGTTAAGTCTGTATTTTAGGACAATGATCCGGCAACATGTCTTTCTTGGCAAAATCATGGCGACTGTCTCTGTGAGAGTTTAATTGTACAGGTAGCTGTTCTGTTCCGTTCTGCTTTTGTGTTCAGAGGTTTTGATCACACAAATCAACACACACACACACACACACACACAGTGGCTATTGTCTGTTTCCTCTCTCTGTATTCTGCAGCTGTGCATGACTGATTTTCTCAGCCTCAGGATTTACAGAACAAAGCTTTGCAGACAGCACCTACTGATCATGCATCTTGTGTGTGTGTGTGTGTGTGTGTGTGTTTGGTCTGGGAAACGGAATGGGAAGTGACATTTCTAACACTTGCGAGACACTTCCTTGGGAAGAATCTAGTTTCAAAACCTAGTGAGCTGCCTTGCTGTCTTTTCCGCGCACATGCAGCACCCTAACTGAAATATAATTAATAAATTACTGTTTTGGTATACAGATGGGCGTCATACAAACAGTGCGTGGATCTCGCTGAACTCTTACCTGATATCATTACCTGTCATAGAATCTGATGAAAATCCTTTCTGAGAAGCTTTCGCATCGGGAGCGCATTTTATACCGTATATTAGTGATGTTTCATTTATTTTTTTATTTTTTTTGACTGAACGCATCAAACGTGGTCATATTTTGATTGACTATGACGTGTTTGGCTACTCAACCAATAGCTTTTGAGCACTGGCTATGAAGGAGCATTTTCATTGGTTAGATGTACTGTACGGCCACGCCCCTTGCCAAGGATCAAAGCATGACCTGTGTGGTTCACTGAGGCTGCCTCTGGAATCTGAATAAAATAATTGCGAGAATTGTGGCAAGCATGTTTCTGGCCTAGGAACAAAAATAGAAAAGGTCATTGCAATTTTTATCTCACAATTCAGACTTTTCTCTCGTAATTCTGACATTGTAGACTCAATAAAAAAAAAAAAAAGTCAGAATTTTTAAATATAAACTTGCAGTTACAAGGGGAAAAAAATCTGAATTGTGACATGTTTGTTTCCGCAAAGGAATAAAAAAATATATATATGAAATTGCGACTTCTTATCTAAAAAAATTTTTCTTGCAATTTAAAGTTTATTTCTCACAATTAAAACTTTTCTTCTCAGAATTGTGAGTTTATATTATAATTATTTTTAATAGTTTAATCAATTTTGAAAATAATAAAAATAATAATTAAATTAAAGCTGCAAGCAGCCTTTCTGGGGCCAAGCCCTTATTGCTCTTTGGCTTTTAAGGGTTTTTAAAGCAACTTTTTCAGCACTTTTTACAGAACAGATAGATTCAGAATTACAGATAAGGTGAAATCAGAAGGTCTGATGAGAACGAACGCAGAATGAAGTTACAAAAACACACTTATTTTGGATCCCATTTTAAGAAACTTTAGGACAGCTCTTAACCATGTAATAAAGGAATTGAAATGACAACTTTATACCCAATTTTAAACTTTTCCCATACAGGTTTCGAACCCACAACCTCACAGGTTCAGAACCAACGCCTTAGCTAAGTGCACCACATTAGTTGACACACAACTTACATGGTACAGAAGAGAGGTCAAGGTGTGAGAATGATCTCTCACAAGCCCGAAATAGCATTTTAGCCAGATTAGCATGCTACGCTAAAAAATGCTAACATTGTCAAAGTTAACCAGATTGCTCAAGAGACCCATTAGAGTGAATAGAAAAGTGTTAGCATTTTAGTTAATTAGCATGCTAAGCTAATTAGCATAAATCAACAAACACAGGCACGGTCAACTTCGGAGCTGTACATCTCTGGAACGGGAACGAATATCAAAAATCTGTTCGGCCATTTCTGTCAGGCCCGTTCTGAAGTTCATCTGATAAAACTGTTAACAAAATTGAACAAGATTTCAGGGAGGAGTTGCGAAAAAACTGTATTTCATTCCATTCAATATGGCGGACAGACGCCATGTTGGAAAATGACAATTGAGACATCCTCAGAATCGGCATAACCAAAGGAATAAAATGACATAAAAATAACAAAAATTGATCAACATTTACAGTAGTTATAAGGGGTTTTGCAAGAATCGTTATATCTCTTGAACACTAGGTGGCGCTCTCTTCCAACTTCCGAGGTACTTCCAGCACATGTACATTGATGATGCCTATAGATTTTTGTGAAGATTTGTACAGTAGTTCAAAAGTTATAGCAATTTTTGACAAATTCAAAATGGCGGACGGGTGGTCCTGGTGGTCTTGACAAAATTGACATCCACAGATTCGAAATGATCTACAGAAACCATAGACATCAAGGGGAAGTCGTGGCCTAATGGTTAGAGGGTTGGACTCCCAATCGAAGGGTTGTGAGTTCTAGTCTCGGGCCGGACGGAATTGTGGGTGGGGGGAGTGCATGTACTGTTCTCTCTCCACCTTCAATACCACGACTTAGGTGCCCTTGAGCAAGGCATCTAACCCCCAACTGCTCCCCGGGCGCCGCAGCATAAATGGCTGCCCACTGCTCCGGGTGTGTGCTCACAGTGTGTGTGTGTGTTCACTGCTCTGTGTGTGTGCATTTCGGATGGGTTAAATGCAGAGCACAAATTCTGAGTATGGGTCACCATACTTGGCTGAATGTCACTTCACTTTCACTTCACTTTCATAATTTTCTGATGAATTGTTCAGAAGTTATAAGCCAAGAAGTGCATTTTTGGTATCTCAACACCCATAGGTGGCGCTGTTCCCAAATTTGGCATGGACCCCCAGATTATGGTATAGAAGAAGTGTACCAAGTTTGGTTTCGATTGATCAAAGTTTGGCTGAGATACAGCATCTCAACCGATTTGAGGTCAACCTCAGTAAGTTCACAGCATCATAACTTTTTTTTCACTAGTGGTCAAAAAATTCTGTTAAGTCAATTCTGTGCAGCTCAGTCCAAAGATTTTATGTGCCAAATTTCAGAAGAATTGGACCAATTTTGAAGGAGGAGTATTGTTTAGACTGATTACTGTACTTTTCAAAATGGCTGCTACTGTAATGGGCGGAGTCTTAATGTAAGGTGTGGAATGGAATCTCCATAAAGAGACAAAATAGATGTACTAAGTTTTATTTTAATAGAATTAGCGGTTCAACAGTTATTAACGTTTGAATGTTGAATTTTTGGACTGCTGGTGGCGCTATAGAGTTTGGCCTAGAGACCCCAAAGTTGGTCAGATCACTTATAATGACCAGTTATACAAGTGTGCCAAATTTCATCATTTTCCCATGTTCCCTTCATAGGGCTGCCATAGACTCCCATTAGACGAGAAGAAGAAGAAGAAGAAGAAGAAGAAGAAGAAGAAGAATAATAATAATAATAATAATAAAACATACAGATACAATAGGGGCTACAGCCCTTTGGGCTTGGCCCCTAATTAAAGCATTTAGCAGATGCTTTTGTCCAAAGCGGCTTACAGTGCATTCAGGCTAACATTTTTTACCTCACACGTGTTCCCTGGGAATCAAACCCACAACCTTGCGCTGCAAATGAAATGCTCTAACACTTAGGGCACAGGAACACAGAAAAAGAAAGAAAAAGAAAAAAAAAAACAGGAAAAAAAGAATTTTCTGAAGTGTGAATTGCAAGATAATTGAATTGTTGCTATTACATTGACCAGTGAACAAATCATTTTGGTGTACACTTTCAAAAGATTTGAGTCACTGTGATGAAAAACAGTAATCAGTTTTAGAGTTAAGCTGCTATTGTGGTTTCATTTTGAAACAATAAATTAATATTTAGTAATTGGTTCTCATTTTGTCTCCAGGTAAATCCACGACAAGACATGAGAGAAATGACCAAACCAAATATGTTGCATCAAAACTCAAGCTACAGCAGCTTCTGGAGCTGCTGAATTAAGCTATTTCATTGAAGTCCTGCTGGCCTCGTTCCCTCAAGGCATCATGGTTAGGCAGGTCAAGACAGACACCAAAAGCACAATAAAAGTCAATCACCCGTGCAGCCCGTTGCTGATCTGCACTTAGGGGCCATTAATAATGGAATTTAAACTAGTGCCTGTCTTATCAGAGCTATTTGTGCGTTTGTGTGTTAGTGTTTCCAGTGATGATTTAATTTCCTCCCTGTCTGACAGGTATTAAAGCAATGTGTCTGAATTCACACAGCCGTCTCCGTAGAAGTTACCTCATATGTGGCTCAGAATAGCTGTATGAACAGCTATATTACTATAGGAACACAATATGACACTGTATCCTATCTGAGACGCACACACGTGTGACCTTTAACCCCACAAAAGCAATAAAACCAGTACAAAGAGATTCAGGTCTGACCGTATTGATTTTTTATTTTATTTTTTGCTGGAATCCCAAAGCGCTAAATGGTTTTGAATTTCTGGATTCACCCAAGAGTGAAACGCAATTTGTCCATATTGCTTGACATTTCATTTGTCACGTGCAGTAACCTTGGTCGATTAATGCGAAATGTGAGAATAATGGTGACATTTACTGGTACCTGAGCACACACACCATTAAAACCCATCAGCCGTTTGTATCAATACGTCGTCAAATATTCAGAGGGTTAGAAAACAAAAACCCAGATCAGACACAACACATCAACGGTTCTTGTTCTCAAATCTCCCTTGTTTGCCTTCTCTGACATTTCCCCTGACTGCAGCCGTGTGTTCACACATTAGAGCGTCCGGTCAACCAGAAAACAGCCAACAGTGGTGCACACGATACGATTGTAGCTTAGCTAGTTTATTTGGGCAGGTTAGCAAAAGTTACAACTCTGAAATTTGAGTAACAGATGCAGAACAACAACTTTTTGATGTTAAAAGTGTTTAAAGTTATAATGTATCTAGAATTTGACTCGATTTTCTGAGGAAATTTGAGGTATTCTAAGGTGTTCTTAGTGAATTTAGCATGATTTTGTTTTTGAATTTGCAAACATCACTAAACAGAACCATGAAAATATTGCGATTTTTCAGACATGCAAAAAATGTTTTCCAACACACACACTTTGTAGTTTTCAAATAAGAACTCGATTAGTTGGATCAAGTCTGGAATTGAGTTTGACACCTCTGTTGTAGATTAATATGATTTTTAAACAAGATAACATTTTCATTTATACATAAATTATACATATCTCACAGATTTTAAAGTACCATGTAAAGGTACGTAAAGTACAAAAACATTATCATCTTACATAGTCACTTTTCCTTGATACTGCCTTACTATTTAGTAAGAGATTTTCTCAACAACTGTCTTTGGTTTTGTTTATAACACAGAAACAACCATCTGACAGGTCTGTGTTATCATTCATTATGTTTTGTCTGAATATATTCCTTGTTTCTGTGTGTGATTTATGAGCTATCATTCGTAAAGGAAACACTAGTAATGTGTGTTCCATTTATACGCTGCTGTAATGAATCACTTTCACTCTGCGTTGTCTCAAAGTAAAAACAAGTAGCACTCACACTCACACAATTAATCGTCTGGATTTATCTCTGCCATACAGTAGGTGGACAAGCTAAATGGGCATTACCGCCGCGCATACCGCCGCCGCAGTGCCACTGCGTTAACTGTAATTCAGTCGCGTGTTAAAATAATTTGCGAAACTAACACCAGGTGGCGCAAAGGGACAGATTGCGAAATGAATGTAATTGTAAAATGAGATAAAAGGATGAAGTAAAACAACAATAACATTATGTTATTACATTGTAACATCTTTACAAAATATTAAAACATTTATAGTGAGTTAATTTCAAAACGTAGGATAATCTTAGGCTACAGTCTACTCATCAAAAATTAGAGGCGTTTTCGATGTCTACCTACTGTAGCTTTCTGTCAGGTGAAAACTTGATGCTCTTGACAATAAGAAAAAAGTGTCTTTGTTTAGTCTGCATTCAAATAAAAACAAGATGATGGCAAGGAGAAAAGAGAGTAGTGTTCACATGAAGACTATTTGATGCCATATTGGTCTCAGGGAAGCCTCATTCAGTGTTTTGAATTGCATAAATGTATACAAGCACTCCACTTTGCATCAGTGTTTTATTTAATGTATGCAATATAAAAATGAAATAAGCTAAATTATTCTCATATTTTGGCTCAAACTGTGTAAAATGAAGCCAGACAGCTCTGAGCTGTAAGCCTTTGGGGTTTATGAATGAAGGTTCCAGAAACGTCTGGGTGAAGGTCATCTGAAGGTCATTTCCTTCCAGAGGGGGAGGTGACCCGAAAACCGCAAATGAATTTGAGGAACACACAGGAAGAGATCCGACGCCCAAGGCAAAGTCACACATACTCGGAATGTAATAAGGAATGAGTCATTAGGAATGAGACGATGAATCTCAACTGCATGGAAAAATATCTGCAGGCTTTATGAATATCATAACATTTTTAAAAATTAGATTAAAAAAAAAAGTACAATTGAAATAAATGATAAAATATACATGCATGCAAAAGGAAAAGTGGAAAAGATTTAATATCAAAAAATTTCATTTTATTTATTTATGTATTTATTTTTTTCATTTATTTTTAAGGGAAAAAAATATATAATTCAATAAATATTATGGCAACATCAACAAAAACAGACATAAATGGGCCTCAACACACAGAAGGCATACACAAATTACAGACATTCTACATTAGGAAACATTTTGTTTTTTTAACAGCACCTACACATCTCTCAACATTTACACACACCAACATTTTTTAATACTGCCTATGAAAACAAAATTTTGTGACACAGTCAAAGAAATTCTCTTGGACCCAGTAAAACAATAAAAACGGATGTAAAAAAGACAGTTTTAGTTTGTTTTGCGCAAGTTTTAACGAAAAGTGCAACTACAAACATGCAGCAAAAGAGACTTTGCAGCTAGCTTCAAAACTTCTGAAGATTTTGTTTTGAGAAAATTTAGCACTACACAGGTGAGACTCATTTTTTCCCACGGTTCTGCAAGGCAATTTTTGTTTTGAAAGAGAAAGGATGTGAAATAATAATTGTTCTCAATCCTCTCGTATGTGTCAGAAGCAGACTGCATAGTTTAGTGGAGAGAGGAATGGATTCTTTTCTTGTTTTCTTTTTCGGGTAGACAGAAGCGCAGATTTAATTCGACCTTGAATTTGAAGTTTGATTGTTTATAAATTATTTCAAGAATTGTGCTTAAACAACATTTCCTACATATGTCAGAAAAAGGCACAAATATTGATGTAACATTTTACCGATAATGATATAAAATGAAAAGCTAGTTTGTGCTATTTTACTATTGTTAATCAATCATTTGTTACTCCAGTAGTGGTGTTATTCTAATGCGGCATTCACACGAACAGAAATTAAATCGCTAGGTGTCACAAACTCTCTATACTCTTGGTTTCTAATAGTTTGCTCATATTAGGGATTGGTCACAATGATCAGATGTCTGAAAACTGATTGGTTGTTTAGTAAGTTTAATTAGTTTAGCTCAATTTTGTATTTCACATTCATGATAATTTTAGCAGTAGTGCTTAAATTAACATGCTTACAGTGTACTGTGCATTAGTTGTTAGCCAGATACTGCTACACCGAGACATCTTTGGCCATTACATAGTATTTTTTAAGGGTCCCACCCTAAGTAATGTTCCAGATTTGAATAAAGTTAAACTCTAAACAGTCCTGCCTCAAATCACCAGCCCTCGTTGCAAATTAATGACTTCCAGATGCTTTGTCAGTGTGAATGCCCCTTCAGGGATAAACCATGTGCAAATTAATACTAAATGGTCAGGTCAATTCTCAAAGGTCGTATTTGCACTTCCATATACCCAGTCTATAAAGACAAGCAGAAACATGTTCTTACAGAACCGTGAAAGAAATTCTCATTGATCCACCAAAAGCCCTCAAATGCACATCCATCACGCACTTCAGAATGTCAAACATTGCGTCATCCGACTTGAAAACCTTCCAGTTCTTTGGTTTTTCTTTTTCTGAATCCTAATGAACCATAAAGTGATTATGAGGAGTTGTACAGAAAATGGTGCGATTTCAAATATACCAGCGGGGTATCCATGCTGACAGTTTTAGCTGAGCTTAGCATAAGGAAACGAAAACCACACGCACACACACAAACTCGTGCTCATGGTCTACAGAAGGAACAAAACAGAGGAGGATAGAAGGAGAAATTGATCCGTAACACAATGATACACTCTCATTTCATATCCTCGTTTAGCTGAGCAGACTCAAAAAGTAGTCATCTCTCCCCTACACTGTTCCTTCATGCGACTGTTAATACCAACCGAAACGTGCATCTTTTAAAAATAGCTCTGAGCCAAAGGTCAGCGGAACTCTGGACTCAATGGTTATGTGATTCTACTTCCTCCTTCCTTTCCTGCAGGAGATGCTCCCAGAAGGAATCCTCAGAGAGGAAGCAGATTCACGTCCAGGAGCAGGAAGGAAGGCCTCACATTGGCCGAGAGGGTGGTGATATCCTCCTGCTGAGTAGAGAAGTTTAGGAGAGGTGGTTGGGGCCTTAATATGGGTTTACGTCCACAAGCTTGTCGAGTTCTTGCAACAAGATGGCAACAAGTGGATCCCTCAAACCGGAGAGATCTTCAGGCACATCAAGCAAACAGTCCTGCTCTCTTTGGAGGCAATTCCAGACCTTTCTTGCTTCCACAGTCCACCCTCACCGTTTCCCAGAATTAATCTTTTCCCCCGAACTCCTTGCATTACATTACCGTGCAACTCTTTGCTTTGTCTTTGCGTAGGTCTGTTGCAACGGCAGCTAGGTCTGGCCGACTGGGCATATGCGAGATACGCTTGGTGGAGCGTGCCGATTTGTTGCGCTTGATGTTTTTGTTGTTCTTATTTACACAGGCCAATGTTGCGACATGGAAAATGTCCCGCACGCTGTTTTCGGACTGCACTGCGGAGCATTCGATATAAGGTGCGGATATCTGCTTAGCCATAGCTGAACCCTAAAAGAGAAAGAGAGGATAATGAGCTTGGATATTAAACAAAACCAACAATTAGCAGTCCAATCGCAATTATCAATCTTACGGTTATTATTACCACTTGCAATTTCATCAAAATTAAGTTTAGCTTTGTGCTCAGGAAGATTTTGCTCTTTATCACTCAGACATTTCATGCATTTATTAGATTAGTAACCTAAACCATTGCAATGTTGCCGAGCTGCCCTTGCTGATAAGAAGAGTATTAGATATTAAGCCAAATCTGTAGTTCAGTGTCTCAATGGAATCGAACCAAATTGCAAAAGCAGTTTTTGAGAACCGCTCACCTGATCATATGACACCGGCGTCTGTCTGTGATTAGAGAGCTCCACCAAAGTTGTGAGGTCTGTTCTAAGGTCTGACTTGCATCCGACGAGCAGCATCTTTGTGCTGGGACAGAATTCCTGGATCTCCCCTTTCCACTGTGAGAGAAAGAGACAAACCCAACAGGGAAAGATAAAACCATTTGGCCTTGATCCAGCCCTGTCTGAAAGAGCACAAAAAGACTAGAACAAGTGTTTCCTGTTCCCATTTTCTAAGCATATCACGTTCCATCCCATCCCTTTTTTTCACAAGAGTATTAATCTTCCTTGCTACAGGTGAGGGACATGCTTCCTGCAAGGATAAAGCCTGCACTGTAATGACTGCTTTTCAGGGTGTGTATCTGTGTGTGCATCTTCCCAACAATGCTACAGGTGATCTGCATTCCGGTCCTTCCCGAACAAAGCATTTTCTGTGTTGGTGTGGCATAAAATCTGAGTTAATCTGGCGGGAGACAGGCAGGTACAACAATCATACGATTGTTCACAGGAACACCGACACCCTACATTCCCTCATTCCCATGATCCCTTTGTGCTCACCTCTGGCTCCTAGGGCCTCAAATTCCCAGAAGACAACACTAGCTTATTCCACCAGGTACCCACATGTAGCCTGATCGTATTTCTGATTCTGCGACCTAGATCTCAAACACCCGGCTGAACTTCCACTCACATGGTCTAGTTAATGCCAGCATGATACTATCAAACCAGGGGCCCACCCTGACAGAGTGAACCATTCCAGACACCTGACCCCAGATTGAAAGTCTGCAAGAAGATATCCAGCCCTACTGAACAAAGGATGACTTTATTGGCATGCGACAAAGAGTGGGCAAATCACAAAGAAGTTGTAGAAGAATTTCATCGAATCATAGGCAAGGAATTTAAAAGTCAATTAGTCTGTCAAGAACAAGAAAGGTCAAGCCTACAGTTTGATATCCAGGAAACTCCCAAAATGTTGTGCACCACACCTATATTCTGCCCCCCATGTCAACTGCTTAGACAATTTTTTTTCTTCATCATTAACTTAAAAGCTGTTTCTCTAAAATTTGATTGGGTGTTGGGAATGTTGTTAAAGAACCTAACCCCAGTCCTAAAATCTGATTGGTTGATGGGAATGTTCTTCAAGACCCCAACTCCAGTCCTAAAATCTGATTGTGTGATAGGAATATAATTTCAGGAACAACAGTGGATGTTAATACTCAATATTATACACAGGGTATGAAATGTTACACAAGATTAGTGATTCATATTCAGAATGTTGCCCTAGATGTAAAACAGAGGTTGGTACATTAATGCATATTTTTTGGACTTAAAGTGGATATCCTACTTGTTACGCTCACATTAAAAGGCCCAATTTTTTATTTCTTTTATTTATTAAAATATCCAAAAACCGCTGACTTGTGAACTTACATTATCCCAAATGTATCAAAGATTTTAGGTTTTAATAAACCTGCGTTGATCGCACAGAGTAGTATTATAACAGAACTTTCAAATGTATCTAGGATGATAAAACAGCACAGATTTTTTCCCACTTATGCATGACCAGAAGGAGCGGAAGTGGTTTACGGCATAATAAAAGCTCCGCTGCTTTCGAGCCGCATTTCACTCTCGTTCAGCGGCCTTGTTTCGCTTCGACGACTTTCAGCCTCACCCTGCTTCATTATACTACGTTGATAAATCATTAGCTCATCCATGAACATGATTTCTGTCCAAGTCCTGTCGGATTGCATCTGCTGTGTGGATGAAGACGACAACTCGCATGATTCGACACTTTGTTTGTTTTGAATATGCGCCCTCTAGTGGTGAAAAATTTCATATTGTGCCTTTAAGTGTGTAAAATCAATTATTACAGGTTGGAAAAATGTTCACCTTCTTTAGGACACTGTCCAGGGTCTCTGGTCGGCTGATGTCAAAGCATATGATGACGGCGTCTGAGTCTGGATATGAAAGCGGCCTAACGTTGTCATAATACGGAGAGCCTGTGACACAAAAAAAGGAGGATTAGTCAGGAAGAACACGTTTCACTTGAACACAAGCATGAACAAAAACTAGACAAGGATAGTGGGTCTGTCTGTAGGGCCGTCAATATATTACTTAACCTCATTTAACTTTCACTCAGCGATGCAGTACAGACAGTAATTTGAAAGCATTCATGAATTTTTAAACCACTGAAGCCACTTTTCAGACATACTACACATGAAACTTTTACACATTAATGCACACTTTTGCTTTCAGAAGGAATAAAGCCTTTAAAAAAATCTCAGATCACTTCTAGTTTTTTGTCACTGTTGCAATGCTAAATAACGATTTATAATGATTTGAACAAGCACAAGATAATTCTTCAAATCCCTTACGCGAATAAAAACACTGATGCTTGCCTCAGTAAACACACTGCTTATAACTAGACCCTTGCCAGATGTAGCATTTCCCTCCTGGCTGAAACTTGGAGATGTTTTTCTGTGTGAGGACGGTATATAGTCCAGACTTTACTCTGACAGAACGCAGCATTCCCGCCCACCGCTAACTCTGACAGACAGGGTATGTATAATCCACACAGAACAAACACATTTATAATGTGCCAGATTCAAGGACAGAGGTGGTGTTTATGAGAGACAGAGGGAAGGGAGGGCTGTTTAGTTTGACAGAATGATAATTCCCAGTGCCAGAAGTTAAGTAGAAAAATGTGAAGTTGAAAACGCATGCAGCCACAGGACTTTACAGCTCACATTCCAACCACAGCTACAGGCCAAAAATGAGAACAACAACATTTCACATGAGAGGTTTGGTAGTTTTATGTATTTTTTGTTTTTTACAGTTATTCGTTTAATCTCTAATTTGTCATTAAGTAACTACATTTGTATGTACATCTAATTATCAAACTTATTTCAATTCACAGCTTTTTAATAAAGTTTGTTATTTTAGCGTACATACTGAAATGTGATGTTAGTGCAAATATACAAAAAGAAAATATGGACAAAAATATACAAAAAGTAACATTTTGTTACTTTTTGTTTTCTGAAATACACACAATAGATGCCCACACACACACACACGCATAAATCTATGTCAACCCCCACCTTACCACACACAGTTTTCTGTGTAAAGCCTTCATTAAACACATTATTTTGTCCAATGCATGCATACTAAATGCAAACCCTGCTGTGTGTGTGTGTGTGTTTGTACAGTATTTGTGTAAATAATAGCCAACTAGAATGACACACACACACACACACACTTGTGGAACACCATAGCTATCACAACACACCACATTCCATTATGTGTGAAGGATACAGACAGCTGATGGATTTGCCGAGTGTTTAAATGCTTCTCTACACATGTGGTGACCATGTAAAGCACACACACAGTGTACAATTCTTGGAAATTGGTCTTTTTGGCTTGGATCCCTCAGTGTCTTCCCAATCTACATCAAAACAAAGCAATAAACAGACTAAATCTCTCTGCAAAGTATATTTAACCCCTAAGCTGAAATGCTAAAATGCATTATTTGAAAAAAATTGCTAGCACACCATTACAAACTTTTAGAAAATCTTTTCAAACTCTACATCAGTACGTGGGTAACTCCTGAATTTAATTTCCTCCTTGACTAACAAGGTAAGAATAGTTTCAGAGAACATATCGGCTTACTGCACAATAGCTGCTTTGTGGAGTACGAGAAAAAACCTTTCCTGAAAGGAATGCGAAGCATGCAGGCCCAAATCATCAAGGTTAAGAATATGATCTGGCCGAAAAGAGTTGACCAGCTTTGAGGAGTGGGTTTGAGAGAGCCTGTCCCAGCAGGAACCCATTGAAATGATCCCGGGAATGTTTTGTTTTCGGGGGTCAGCTGATAATGAGATTCCTCCTTGCTGATAATAGTCAAGGGTTGGATTAAGGAGGTTACATAGCAATGTCTTAGATCAGGACTTTGAAGAGACATTTGCAACAGTTGAATGATACTTATTTACAAATTAACAGTGAAAAGGATTGTTTTTAGTGTACAAACAATATTAAGAAGTCATGTAATAGCAAAAACTTTACATAGATTAATTATAATAAATTTTACTTCTGCAAAATTCCAAATACTGCGGAATATTTCTTTTTATTTTAGTTTTCAAAGCAATGTGAAATTAAAAAATATTTGTTCGTTTTTTTATTCTCTAATAAATGTACCTGGTGTAACTATGCATCTTTGTTTTCATCTTTAATCAGAATCAATATAGATTTGACATCTGAGTGGTACCTTCCTGTGTAACTTGGCATTGTAAGTGGTATCTTATTGGCCAAAGTCATATAGCTCACCGCTAAGTCTCAATGATATTCTACTAATAGTGGTTCTTGACCATTAAATGGCCACTTTTCAAGATCCAATCAAATATCAAGCCAAGCATTTTACTTTTTACCATTTACTAGCCGATTTCAGGGCTTTAGGCTCGGTGTTAGCGATTCACATTACTTTTCTGTAAGGAAATATCTATATTCTTGCTTTCGGCCCACAACCTCAGCAGTCTGATCAAGTAGTTTTTGAAAAATTTCATCTGCAAACAAGTGACATATCATAAGGTCACCCTATCAAACTTGCCAATTCAAAGACACCACCCAATCAAACTATGTCATGACTGAAGGAGATAGGACGCTTGAGGAACAATGGACTGAATTTAGCACTATAGTTATCCGAAACGATATGCTTATTGTAAAATGTACAACTCACAAAGGAACAAAAGATCCCAGAGTAGAGTGTGCGTATATTGATTGATCATGGTCTGACTGGTAGATAAGGAACCCTTTGAGACAGGCATGTCAAGATCCTGGCCTCACATCTACAGGGGGTTTCTGGTCAATATGTGTCTGGAAGAGCGAAGCTGGGGGAAGGGGTCCGATTCCATTGAGGATCGGCTATTAGGGGATATACACACATATGCTCATGGCCATCAAGAAGTTCAGAGAGCATGCAGTCTCTTGTCTCCGGTAGGGTGTTATCCTGACACTTAGCCTCTTGTGTATCACATAACACACAATACATGCACATACACACTTGAGTTTCAGATTCAGAAGGACTTACTAAGCCCTACAATCAATATACATGAGAAAAGCCTAATGAAACATTTATACAGCAGAATGGCAGCAGCACTTTAACATTGGAATAATGACCAAAGAATGCTCGGTTTTTCATTGCTATGAGCGGGAATCATTTTAACAAACAGAACAATGGGCAACAGTGCTAACAAAGATGTTACGCAAGACTTGAGCTCAATCAAAAGTAAAACAAACGAAAAGAAACACAATTGCATTCCCCTCTTTTCTATTCAACGCAATATAAATTGGCCCTACTCTTTTGGAAGCGAACTGTTTCGGTTCTGAATGGTACGCATGTACTCTACTGTATCAATGGGTTCCATGGCAGATCAGTGATGGATGCTGCCAGCTGAATGGTGAATAGGGTCGTGACTCAACAGCTGATTGGTGGACAATGACAGGAGCAGCAAGCCTGGTTGACGGGGGTGGCAGCTGTTGCAAACAAAGCAGCACAAAGAAGAGATGCCAAGAAACTATCCATTTGGACAATTCCGGGTACAACCCCCAGAGACTGTTCAGAAACTCTCAAGACAATGAATCCACAATTATTCAAGGGCAAATACACAAGGTTTCCTAGTCCACATGTCTATTTCTCTTATTATCTGGAATGTGCTCAGGTGTGTTCAGAACTTGTTAAATCCAGGACTTAGGTGTTTGAGAGGAAAGACCGCGCACACCCTGGGGAGACCTTGGAGCCTGGCTCTGACACAATAACTTTCACTGTAATGAACAGAAGGCCTGAAGCCCACAGCCTGACACAAGCAACTAACTACATATCCAAAAGACAGTATCAGACAGGCGGCCCTGCCTACAGACACCCACCGCAGACATCTGTCAGTCGAACACACTCCTGTACCTACAGTACGTCACTAAACAAACTAAACCAACATGCATTGAATTATCATCACATACAGTTCTAGTTTGAGCTTTAGGGATTTAGGAAATGATTCTGGATTTAGGCTATAACTCTAGATTGAGCACTTGGCTCAAAATTTAGGCAAGTGCTTCCAATTTAGGACAGACTCCGATTAAGGATATTAATCCAGATTGAACACATGACTCGAGATGTTGTAATTTTCTCTCGGGAATGCATCACATACCTCTAGTTTTGGGGAATAGCTCAAAATTTGGGGATTTATGATGTAGATTCACATTTAGTGCCATTCATATTCAGAAAACTCTACATTGAGATAATGTGAGATGACTTTAAATTATCTCAGTTTACTAGATCTAGGACTTATCCTACCATGCAGCAACAACAAAAAATATAAAATAGCAAATATCCTTTTTTGGCAAAAACTGGATTGGTGTTGATCTAGCTAATGGAGCAGCATTGCCATGCTGTTCACAAGTATCAAGTTTTGCTGGTTATGCTATTAAGAAGCCAAGACCTCCAACATACCAGCATTCAAAACACAGCATAGGCTAGTGACCAGCTGTGCTAGCATTTCAGCAAGTCAAACTAGCACATGGTTCTTGACTTAGGAAATTACTCTAGAAGAAATGGTTGCAAATTGAGAATTAGAAGTTACAGTACATAAAAAAAAAAAATTACTTGAGATTTGCAGACCCTACTGAAGAGTCCAGCTCAGCTGATTTGGTGTAGCTGGCCAGGCAATTTGCAAAATGTAGCTGGTAAAATTGATTAAACATCATACGCTAGCATGATGGCTTAACATACTGGTGAAGGAAATATTTAGCTCATAACTCTAGAATCCAGACCACACACAGCACCAAACAACTTAAACCCCCAAGTTCAGTTCTGAATGCAGTTTACCCCAGATCATAGCTAAGCTCCAAACAGGTCACCGTCTAAAGCAGTCTGTCTGGCTGGATGCTTTACAGAGCCTGTGATTACCTCCAGACAGCAGGTCTGATCTCTCCTAGGTCATCCGAGCACTAGCTTTGGAAACATACCAATACCCTACATTCAACCAGAGTGAGCCGAGACCCCACTCCCATTTCCCTGTGTGGTCACGGTTGTTTGATTTAGTTAAATGTGTGAACTGCAGCAAGACCCCAGCTGTGGCAACAGTTTCCGTTTCATTTGTTTATCCAAAACATCACTTACAGCAACATTCCCCGTGATGCACTCCTAACATTCCTTAAAAGTGAGGTGTCTGTGGATCATATTCCACAGATGGGTGGAGTGTGTGAGAGTGTATTAGCAGGGGGTGTGTGAGTGATTAAATGCTTGGCAGGCTCTCGTACTGACTCAACCGAGAATCGCTCAACCGCTCAGAAAAATAAAGAAAAGCTATTAAACAAACCCAGATTTTCCTCCAGGCATAAACGTAAGCTCTAGCAATCACATCATTACCCTGCACAACACAGTGATGCATCAAAATAATGATATATTCACTGGATTTATGAAGAAATACAACAAGTCTGGACATGTCTTGAACCAACAGCATGTAAATGAAATAAAAATCCACAAATTAGGAACTTATAAAGCAAAACAATTACTGCATAGTTCAAACTCTGACTTTTTTAAATGGTAACAAGGCCTCTATTTACTGATCGCACTGTATATATTAACACCCACAATATTCATTACAGCATTATAGTGCATATATCATAAAGTTTATTTACTCTGCATATCAGTTAAACTATTTATATACATTATAGCAGGGGTTTTCAAAGTTTTTTCTTTTTTGTGATGCTACTGAATTCTATTTGGATCTAAAACATATTATATAATTATATATTAAAATATACAGCTCCAATCAAATCTAAAAAAGCTAAAGTTCAGCATTAATATTGATAATGTAATATATGCATAGCATTACAAAGGAGGTTTAACATACAACACTCAGTTTTCTAAAATATGTAACAATGAGTCCTAGCTCTCAAAGGGTCCTATGAATGGTTGAAGACTCCATACTATAGTCTGTATGTAGTGTACACATTATATATTTGCACTATAAAATGCAATTCAAACTTAAAGATCCAGATATAATACAAAAACATAATTCGAGACTCACCTGAGGTGTCCCACAGGCTGAGCTCTATTCTCTGCTTGTCAATCTCAAAACTTGCTGTGTAATTCTCAAACACAGTGGGTACGTAATTCTAGGAAAATATATATGAAAGAAAAAAACATTACTAAACAAGTCTATTTTAAGAGCTTAAAATGTGAAAATGAATGCACATGCTACAGAACCACAGCGCAGTTGCGCACCCACTGGATTTTACGCATCTCACCTCTGGGAAACAGTCCTTGGCAAAAACGTGGAGAAGAGCGGTTTTCCCACACTGACTGTCCCCCACGACCACGATCTTACATTTGAGGCTCTGACTAGGATCCATTCCAGGCTGAAGAGACAGTTTCTGTATAGATCTTCTCTCCTTCATTGATTGTCTTTACGCGCAAGTCCGAGGAAGCGCACAACGGAAAAATGCGCACAAACGCACTGCTTTCTTTAATCTCCCTGGATGGGTGCGGATTCCCTCAGCCCGTGATCTCTCTCTCTCTCTCTCTCCGTGTCCTGCAGAGATGTACATCAACTGCTTGAATTCCAGCCTTCTCACTTTTGAGGTACGTGGTGTGTTTTATATGAGCCCGGTAAACCAATGGCTGTCCTTGAAGACACCCAGAGATCCTCCCCTTTCCTCCAGTTGGGAGAGGGAAAGAGCGCACACTACAGGGCTTAATAAATATGACTTTGCTTCTAGCTCTATTTCCAATCAAAGTTATTAAATAATAAACTGTAATACATTTTAAATACAAATATATTGTGAAACGTGGCTTTAAAAAAAAAAATATATATATATATATATATATATATATATATATATATATATATATATATATATATATATATATAAACTTTATATAGTATGTTATACCAGAAACATTTAAAATGACTGAAATTTATGTTACAGTATGGCTAGTTTACAACATATAATGTCCAGAATTTCTGTGCTGTCACAAATTTCTTTTCAAATACTCCATGTACTTTCTCTCTCAATAAAATAATTACAAAACCGCGTTTTTTTTATCTGTAGTAATCAAATGTAAATTGATCACAGGAGCAGGTGTATGTTTAAATCAGGCACAAACACCCATACACTAAACTCATCTAATAATCATATCATGTTGGCTGTGGAGCAGTTACCCATGTTTGAGCCGAGAGAGAAAGAGAAAGTGAAAGAAGGTGAGTAAGAGACAGAGAGAGAGAAAGATAGAGAGAGAGAAGTACCAAAAAGTATGTATGTTTGGACATTCACCATGTTAATATCATTATTATGGGAGGGAGGGGGATTGGGGTACTGTGGATGGATAGATGGACGGATGGATAGTTTATGTTTATTCTTTGTGTAGATACACAGCCAATATAACAAGATCCGCTCTGAGAATCTGCTCACCCACAACACCACACAAACCCCTGAGGCCTGATGACTGTAGCTTCTGG
This sequence comes from Carassius gibelio, assembly GCF_023724105.1. Taxonomy (NCBI): domain Eukaryota; kingdom Metazoa; phylum Chordata; class Actinopteri; order Cypriniformes; family Cyprinidae; genus Carassius; species Carassius gibelio. The sequence goes on along the minus strand of NC_068392.1, from coordinate 6,681,574 downwards.
TTCGTGTGTGTGTGTGTGTGTGTGTGTATTGAGGGAAGGTCATTGTAAATTGACACACACGTTCATTCAAGATTGTTCTGTAAAATGAGAACAAATATTGACCCAATGTACTGCTAATAATTTGAAATCTACCTTGCTCCTGTATCCAATGGTTACCGTATGGAACCCCTCGTCTGTAGCGTTCATCACACAACTGTAACATCACACTGTAACATAACACTGTAATCCTGTGTCCTTATTATTATCAAATAAGGTTGATTAGATGAAGATAATACTGTATTTTAAATACTAGCCACTCCGTTGAAAAAAACAGCATTGGCTGGTTAGTATGTTTTGACACTGGGATGCTGATTTAAAGTGGTCCTTTGCTGGTTCATGCTGGTCATGTGCTGGCAAAGGACCAACATAAACCAGCACATGACCAGCACAAACCAGCAAAGGACCAGCATAAACCAGCAAAGGACCAGCACAAACCAGCAAAGGACCAGCATAAACCAGCAAAGGACCAGCATAAACCAGCAAAGGACCAGCATAAACCAGCAAAGTACCAGCACATGACCAGCATAAACCAGCAAAGGACCAGCATAAACCAGCAGATGACCAACATAAACCATCACATGACCAGCATAAACCAGCACATGACCAACATAAACCAGCACATGACCAGCATAAACTAGCACATGACCAGCACAAACCAGCAAAGGACCAGCATAAACCAGCAAAGGACCAGCATAAACCAGCAAAGGACCAGCATAAACCAGCACATAACCAGCATAAACCAGCACATGACCAACATAAACCAGCACATGACCAGCATAAACTAGCACATTACCAGCATAAACCAGCAAAGTACCAGCGTAAACCAGCAAAGGACCAGCATAAACCAGCACATGACCAGCATAAACCAGCAGATGACCAACATAAACCAGCACATGACCAGCATAAACCAGCACATGACCAACATAAACCAGCAAAGGACCAGCATAAACCAGCAAAGGACCAGCATAAACCAGCACATGACCAGCATAAACCAGCAGATGACCAACATAAACCAGCACATGACCAGCATAAACCAGCACATGACCAACATAAACCAGCAAAGGACCAGCATAAACCAGCAAAGGACCAGCGTAAACCAGCAAAGGACCAGCATAAACCAGCAAAGGACCAGCGTAAACCAGCAAAGGACCAGCATAAACCAGCACATGACCAGCATAAACCAGCAGATGACCAACATAAACCAGCACATGACCAGCATAAACCAGCACATGACCAACATAAACCAGCAAAGGACCAGCATAAACCAGCAAAGGACCAGCATAAACCAGCACATGACCAGCATAAACCAGCAAAAGACCAGCATAAACCAGCACATGACCAGCATAAACTAGCACATGAACAGCATAAACCAAGAAAAAAAAAACCCAGAATAAACCAGCAAAGGACCAGCATAAACCAGCACATGACCAGCATAAATTATCACATGACCAGCATAAACCAGCAAAGACCAGCATAAACCAGCAAAGGACCAGCATAAACCAGCAGATGACCAGCATAAACTATCACATGACCAGCATAAACCAGCAAAGGACCAGCATAAACCAGCAGATGACCAGCATAAACCACCACATGACCAGCATAAACCAGCATAGGACAATCTTAAACCAGCAAAAGACCAGCATCCCTGTGTAAAAACATACCTAACTAGCCAATGCTGTTTTTTTTCAGCAGGGTAAATTAATACAGCACTGCTAATGTTAAGTATTAGCAATAATAGTGAAACTATAACATATTCAAAGAATATGTTATAGTTTCTGTACTGACCAATTAACACAATTAGCAGTTATTGATTAAGCTCCTGTGTGGTTGACATCTTAATCTTTTTTGTATCAGTATCAAATAATGTTAATTAAGATATGAGTTCATTTTAATATTTTTGTGTACAAAACTTTCATTGTAACTTACCGCCAACATGTTCAGAGGGGTTGTTGCTATATTGCCAGGGGATTCTTTCTGGATGTTTTATGTGGCTGATTACTAGCTATGCTAACAAGAGTCTGCTAATGCTAAGTATTAGCAATAGTGTAGTTTGAATGATTTGATTGTGACCGTCTCCTCAATTTAAACACCCTTCTGATGGTTTTATTGCAGTAAGCGACTTGTTTGATTGTTTACGCGGCATGTTCATTGACTCATGTTTAGTGATAATGGCTGATTGTCGCTGTGAAGCGACGACACACACCAACAGTTAAATGGCCCCTTTCTTCTTAAATTGCTTTCTGCTTCAGAGATCTTTCTGTCAATAGTCGTTCAGGCAGAAAGCACCCTGACATTTTCCTCCGGCTAAAGCTGCTCAAATCCTGCTTGCTTTAAACCCAAGATTAATTTTCCTTGAGTGGAGGTGACTGCGAGAGAGAGAGTGCAGATGAGATTAGGTACTGCAACAAGGTACAAACGCACATCAATGGGTAATAAGCTGATACCATAGACAGTATAAAAAGGTTGTTACACACAACGTGAGAGTGAAATGGAGAACTGTGGGAAACACGTTGCCATTTGACATTTCCCCTGAGCAAGACCTCCTAAACAGCCTCTCACTCACACACTTGTTGGGTCAGGTCAACTTTAAAAGGTGTCAACTTGCACTGGGAATGGGAAACACATCTTATGTATCACTTCAGAGGGTTGGAAGTGGGCCAACCAGTCGTTCAAATGTACAGAATTAGAAGTGGAACATGAAATCAAAACCGACACCATTTGCACTGTAGGCCTACATAAACGCTGCTGTCTATAAACTCTGCTGTCTATAAACGCTCCTGTCTATAAATAAATGAAAATAAATGTTTGAGAAGTACAATTAATAGTTAAATTAATACAGCCTGAAACGGAATTAACAGTGAAACATTAAATCAAATCTGACATCATTTATGTTCTAAATAAATGCTGCTTGACTTCGTTTTCACCTGTGCTTAAGTTTTTTTTTCTAAAGAATTTTTAATGTGTAATAAAATTAATACTCGAATAATAAATTATACATGTAATAAGCAAGAGAGAGAGGGAGCGAGAGAAAAAAATCCCCTTCAATTAATAAAACTAAATTATTTTAATATACATTTTTTCTAAAGAAAATTTAGTATGATTAGTAATAAAACAACAACAACAATCTATCTGTCTATTTAACAGAAATATGTTTACAAATAATTTGAATGATATCTAAAAATTACATGTTAAAAATGTATATATGTATACATAAAAAGCAATAGTCTGGGAGTAATAATATTAATACATGGCATTAAATAATATATTATAAACTTGGAAACTTTTATTATAAATAAATAGACAAATATTCAAACATATGAAATATTTACATTTTATTTAATACAATATTTTATTATCTATCATCTATCTATCTATAGAAAATCTATTACTTTTACCTAATAAATAATTTGTTTTTGTAAAAATTTCTAAAATATTATTTATAATATATAAACTGTAGGAGTAATGATATAATTACTTTAAGTTATATATTATAAACGTAATATTTTATAAGTGTAATCAATCAAATAAAACATTTTGCTCAAGACATAAATATAATAATTATTAATAATTAATATATTACCATTAAAACCACAAGTGTAGACATCTGCTATATTTCCCATTGAATCAAACTTAAGAAAATGTTACATTATGTAATTACTTCTGTTCTAAATGGAGGTTCTTATGCCGTTCTGCTTCCTCTGGTCAAGGATGAAAAATCCTACAAAATATGTATAAAAAATAATGTTTTCAACAATCATACAGTATACTCACACTTTACCTGATCAATTATGGGCTTTGTATGTTTTGACATGTGTTTTATGGAGTGTGTGGTACAGAATTATCCTGTGACTGTGGAATGAACCCAGAGGCATTTCTAGCTAATTATTCCACCTGTCAATCAAAGGGTAAGAAAAAAAGACTAAAACCCATACCTGCTGGCTTTAAAATCTGTCCTCAGAGGATGAATTGTTCATCTATTAACATAACCAAACACAAAATGGTTAGAAACTTCATATAGTGCTTGTGAGTTATGCCTGTGTAACAAGACTTCAATAATTCCCTGGGTGTGGACAGTAGTGACAGAGGGGAAAGTCTTTTGTGGTAAATCTTTTTGAGTTCTTTGATGTAGAGTGAAGGATGGGTCGTTTGTCAGTGTCACAACAATAAGAGACAAATCTCATTACTGATCCATTCAGATCTCATTGTAGAAATTCGACTGCATCAAACCGCAGTTGCAAAGACGATTGTTGGCCCGGAAATTTGGGAGCCCAGGATTGAACCTTGTGGTACTCCACAATGAGGACGCAAACAATGTGGAGGTAAATGCCTGTGGTAAATGCCATAAAACTGCAGTCCGTGAGAGAGCAAGTCAACAGCTGCAATGCAGATTTGCGATACCACACACACACCCAGATAACAGAGACCTAGACACACCTAGACACATAGACGCACAAGAAACGTAATTCAATAAATGCAGCAAAAATGTATTGCTTTCTCCACTGAATAAGTCAAATAAGTATTTCTGAAATTGAAAACTGTCATCATTTACTCACCCTCATGTCATTCCAAACCTGAATTACTTCCATTTATCTGTTTAACATAATGAAGATTAGTAGAAAGTCCAGGCTGCTCTCTTTCATATAATGCAACTGGATACAGAATGGGGCTGTCAGGCTCTAAAAAGGTAAATAATTTATCGTAAAAGCATTATAAATGTACTCTATATAATGCATTATTTTTTCATTTAAAAAAATTAGAAAATAGGATTTTTAATAATGTATTTAATATTTTATTAATAATGTAAAATTGTTTTATTCAAAGAATAATTTTGCAATAAAAATATTTAAATATCATTAAATACAATTATAAATTATATTTTGCCATTTACAGTATATGGGAACTTATTAAAACATATGTGTATTGTGCATAGAGAGAGAGAGAGTGTACACACTCACACTAATATTTATTTAATAACCTATATTGTGTAAAATCAGCAATTTTAAAATAGATAGTGTATATAAAGTGTATATTTATACTGTACATATTTAACTTATAGTAGCTTTAAGTAGCTTTTAAAAATGTAGGTATTTTACTGGAAAACAAGCCAAAACAACAACAACGACAAAATAACAATAACGTTAAATAATTACTTTATTTTATTAAAAAACAAAAACCTTATTAAGTCAGTTTTTGCAGGGTAATTGTGACTCACACTGGACTGGGAACCAGTGTGGCACTGTGGCATGCATAATTACAGTAAAACATTTTTTTTCTAAATTCACATTCAGTAATTTTCAGAACACAAATTTAGATATTTTTGATGAAATCGAAGAGCTATCTGACCCTCCATAGACAGCAACGCAACTGTCATGTTCCCAGGTTCAGAAACATAGTAAATACATCGGTAAAACAGACCATGTGACATCATTGAATCAACTTCAGTTTTGCGGTGCTACAAGAATACTATTTTTGTTAAAAAAAAAAAAACTCTCCATTTTGGAGAGTACCCAAGAAAGTATTGGACATAATCACTGTTGTTTACGTTCCGCGGGAAAGCGCACGCATTAACGAAACCTGCGTAATAAGCGTTGTTTACACTTATAATATATATTATAGGATAGCATACGTATGCGTTGTAATTCTCTCTACGTAATACGTAATACGTAACCCGTGGGAGAAGAATGGAGTAAATTATGTTATTTTTGTTTTCTTTGTGGAAAAAAAAAGTATTCTCCAGCATCACGAAACAGAAGTTGAGCCACTGATGTCACAATGACTGTTTTACCAATGTATTTACTAAGTTTCTGGACCTGGGAACATTTCAGTTGCGTTACTGTCTATGGAGGGTCAATTAGCTCTCTGATTTCATGAAAAATATCTTCATTTGTGTTTCGAAGATAAACTAAGGTCTTACAGGTTTGGAACAACATGTGAGTGAGTAATCAATGAGAATTTTCATTTTGGGGTGAACTAACACTTTAAGTGGCTCGGTTGAGGTTCACACACCGGGAGATCACATTGGCATGCAGCCTTTGATCCTTTGAGGCTTTTTAGAGTGTCCTCAGGGTTTAGGCAAGTGTGTAAGTGTGTATGTGTGTGCATTAGTATAATTAAGTTATGGCTCACAATTAGGAAAGGGTCAACATGAGTCATGGTTTTCTACGGTCCTCTACGTTTCTCACACACAATTCTGTCAACACACAAACCTCAATGAGACAAGAAAGTCAAATGAGACAAGAAAGTCAAAGTCAAACTCCGTTCCAAACCCTAGAGAGCTCACTAAGTAGAAAGCACTTTATGATGGCAAATTTGACAGAAATAGAATATATTCAAAACCAAAATCGGTGATACATCAATAGTTCAATCCAATACAAATATAATACAACTATGTTACCCAATCTGTGTTTTTATGCTGATTAGAGTATCATACAGTCAGCTTTGCAACATGCTAACACCAAACCCTACTGAATTAGGTAAACTGGAACCGGGAACACTTCCCATACCACCCGATGTACTTTCTACATCATTAAAAGAATGGCATCTACGCTAATATTAGTCTGTTTCCCTCTTATTCCGAGGTCAGCGTAGCCACCAGATCCAGTCTGGATCCAGATCAGAGGGTCACTGCAGTCACCCGGATCCAGTACGTATCCAGACCAGATGGTGGATCAGCACCTAGAAAGGACCTCTACATCCCTGAATATCAGCGGAGACCAGGACAACTACAGCACCAAATACAGATCCCCTGTAAAGACCTTGTCTCAAGAGGACCACCAGGACAAGACCACAGGAAACAGATGATTCTTCTGCACAATCTGACTTTGCTGCAGCCTGGAATTGAACTACTGGTTTCGTCTGGTCAGAGGAGAACTGAGCCTGGTTTCTCCCAAGGTTTTTCCTCCATTCTGTCACCGATGGAGTTTCGGTTCCTTGCCGCTGTCGCCACTGGCTTGCTTCACTTCATCTACAGCGATATCATTGACTTGATTGCTAATAAATGCACAGACACTATTTAAACTGAACAGAGATGACATCACTGAATTCAATGATGAACTGCCTTTAACTGTCATTTTGCATTATTGACACACTGTTTTCCTAATGAATGTTGTTCAGTTGCTTTGACGCAATGTATTTTGTTTAAAGCGCTATATAAATAAAGGTGACTTGACTTGACTTGTAGACGTAACCTACATTGATACTAGTTGAGCTGCTGTCTTACTCGGCTGCAGACAGCAATGTTTCTGGCTAGGGTTTGGAATGGCGTCACACTCTCTGTAATTCTCTTCATAAACTCCAAGCTGCGATACAGATGCTGACGCCGCATGCTGTCAGGGCCCGTTTTAATAAAGTCACTCCAGCAGGAATCTCTTTGAACTGCTCTTTATGATGGAAGGTACTCACTGAATGAATTCACTGACATTTCCTGTTGCTGCCTTCAAAGGCCAAACCAAATAAAATAACAGAAATATCAGCCATGCTTTTGTACAAATTCACTAATAATTTCGATCCAAAGCCACATTTCAATAAAAATATATAAGCCAATACTACAATTCTTGGATTATCTCCAAATATTGGGTCATTTGGCTCTTGCAACACCCAATCTGGGCTATCGACAGTGGGGCACAGCTGGGAAAGCTGTCCCGGGTCCTTTTTTTTGGGGCCGGGACCCTCTAAGAGCCTCCTATGTGGGACCCACCCACAAAAAAAATGTTGCTGTGAGCATAAAACTATCATTCAAGAATAGCTTGAATGATAAAATCATCTGACAAATGAATTAAGTTTAAGGATTTGGTGTTAAGTTACTTTTTCTTTTAGCAAAAATAGATATGGACAATATGTCAGCCATTCATTTCTCCTTAAGTAACACTCAGTCTCTCACACCGAATATTTCATTATAAGCCAATTAGCAAGCATATAGTAATTTATTGAATTAGCAGTTATAAATTCTGTGTATATGCAAGGGAGCCACTGCGTGGGCGAGTTTCACTCGTGATAAATAACAGAACTCTTAAATGTTTTTATTTTATTATTATTTGTATGGTTAATAGTTCTGAGAGACACCTTATGAACAGCACGCACACAAAACCAGCCTCAAGAGAGATGAACCTCACAAAAACGATGCTTTTATGCAAATAACGCGCTGTTGCTCGGCACTTTTAAACTCGTGTAAGAAGTACCTTTAATAACTCTGTCCCATTTACAGAGCATTTGGGAGAAAATATGAACACGGCACAGCTGTTTTAATCATATACTGAACTTACATCAGCTTGACCTTAAAGGAAAAGTTCACTCAAAAATGAAAATTTGCAGAAAATATACTCACCCTCAGGCCATTCAAGATGTAAATGATTTAGTTTTTTCAAGGGAACATGGAGAAGATTAACATTACATCACTTGCTTACAAATGGATCCTCTGCAGTGAATGGGTGCCGTCAGAATAAGAGTCCAGCTGATAAAAGCACCACAATATTTGTATAAAACAGGTTTTTTTTTGCTTGCAGTGGATGCTTGATCAGTGCAGATTTCTCTCCTGATTCAGACGGTACAACGTTTTCACTTGTGAAAGTAATATTATGGATAGAGGACTCATATTTCAGCCAGACGCAACAGTTTGTAGTTAAAGATGTCTTTATAACGAATTTGTTTCTTAGAGACATGCAGCTTTTCACTTCATAAGATGCTAACTGATGGACTGAAGTGGTGTGGGTTACTTGTGGATTATTGTGATGTTTTTATCAGCTGTTTGGACTCTCAATCTGATCCATGGATCTTCATGGATCCATTGGTGAGCAAGTGATGGAAATGCTTAATTTTGGCAAATCTATTCACATGAACAAACAATACCCAGATTTCCTTATATAATGCACATCCAAAAAAGTATTATTGAGCACCCAAAAATACTTTTTTTTTTTTTTTTTTTTTTTTACATAACTGAATTTTAAAGTACAATTTGAGGTCATGTGAACTCATACCACTATTCAAAATGGCTATTGGTGCATATGAATATTTTTTCAAATGGCCATGTGCAGGTCATTTTCCAGGCTATTAAAGTGAAATAACTGAACATAAATATAGGAGCCTGATAAAAATCCTAATTTTAGATGAACATTTCAGATGGCACTTAGAGGCTTTTGCATCTGAACTCTTCATAGTGAATACTGAAGCACATTCGGTCAGTAGTAAGCTAGCAATTCTTTCTGAACATGTTCCAGTCGTACCTTGTACGACAAAACAACATGCCAAAATGTGTTTGTGCTCTATCAGGCCTTCTCATTAAAATCTATCATCTGAATCGCACCCTCCGTACTGATGCATACTGTGCTTGGTATTCCCTGTAAAAGTCCTGCCTTTGTTTCTCCATATGGCTTTGGCGTGTTAACATCATCACACTAGAAATGTTAGCCTGCAGCTATGGGCATTAGCATAGCAGGAAAATCCTGTCCGTCCAGGCCGGCTGCCAGTCGCCCGCAGATGCATCTGCACAAGATGTTTTCCACTCAACTAGTAATGTCTCCAATGAAATCTCTTCTGGAGATGAATAGTCTCAGATAGGTAGCCGATTGAGGCAAAATCTGTCAGGAAAGTAGTATAAATGTATTGTTGTTAAGTGTTTCAGGACATTTGTATAATATGTGCTTTTGACATGGACTTTTACATGCATTGTGTCTGTCACGTACGGTGATACAGGAAACGAGAAGAGATCCAAGTGCAGGTATGAGTCTTTATTAAAGGGCAAATCCAAAAGGGTAAAAAACAGAATATCCAATAACAAACAAAACAAGAACACACGGCAAGAGCAGACTCAGGAAAGTATCACACATAAGACAAGTACTCCGTGACACAGACTCAGACAGACCGGGTATAAATACACAGAAGGATAATGAGGGAACTGGATACAGGTGGGGAACAATCAATTAACTAAAACAAGGAGGAAGGTGACCAAATAAGGGAACAGGAAGTGATAAGGTGACAGACACCGTGGGAACGGAGGACACCTAATGAAAACCCAGGGAACACAACCCAGACACTGTGACAGTACCATCCTAACCAATCTGTTGCCTCAGGAAACGGTCTCGTTTTTCTTTTTTCCTCTGCTGGATTTCTGTGTAGACACAAGAGAAAAATAATGAGGCAATAAAGTGCATTTCCAGGAGTGTGCCATCACTCAGGCCAATAAAAACCAACATATGGGGTATAGAATCTATCAACACCTTTAAACTATCTCTGATCAATCAATCATTTAATTTATTAAACCTATTGAAAAACCGTCATGAGTCGTGAGAAAGAAAGTATGGGATAGAAAGAGAGATATTGGAAGTAGAGTAACCATGGAAGAGAAATCTTGAAATGTGTGTTTAAACCCAAGAGAACCTGAATGAGAGCAAGACCTGGACAATAACTTTACCCATAATTCACAACATTGAGGCTAGCATGAAGGCATTTCAAAACAGCAGGTATTCAGCTTCAGACAAATTTAAGGCAACATTGCCGAAAGCCAAAGCAATGCTATGCACTGCAACCCCAAAAATGATTTCACTACTGGTTATATATGCTATATATAATTTTGTATGTGACGAATAAAAATCTTGAATCTTGAATCTTGATTGTTAATTTTGCATAATAGATTGTAAATTTTCCTGTGTAATAAATTAAGAAAAACACACACACACATATGTATAAAATTATGAATTTTCATTTAAATGATGCATATGCATTTAAATTAATTATATATATATATATATATATATAGATAGATAGATAGATAGATAGATAGATAGATAGATAGATAGTGTGTGTAGGATTTATTAAACATTTTAAATATATTGCAATGGACAAAAAAAAAATCACACACAGAATGTATTAAACATTTTAAATAATTTACGATATATAAAAAAAACTAAATATATGGTGTATTATACATTTTAAAAGATATATATATATATGTGTGTGTGTGTGTGTATGTGTATATACATGCACAATATTATATATTTATTATACTGTATTGAAAATGTGTATTACACAATATTAGTAATTTATACATATTTATATATATATATATATATATATATATATGTAATTTCTATATGTATAGGTGTGTGTGTGTTTGTGTGACTGAATTAATAAATATGTAATAAATATGTATATAAACTGCTATATATTTATATATATTAACGCTCATACTCTTGTAACATGAGTGGTATTACACTTATATATTAAATAAACTAAAGGAACTACATTGAAATAAAATAAAAATACTATAATACTATTATACTATGTAGACGTTTTCCACAAATTACCACAAATATTGATCTGTAAAACCTTTAATGTCCCTTTTGCAGTGAAGTGCGACCTCCACGACCCCCTGCCACCAAAAAAAATCAATGTTAGTAAATAAATAAGAAATTAACAATATGTTTTTTTCTGCTGGCTGCCTTCAGGAGTCCCGAATTCTGACCTCTGACCTACAGAAGCATCTGTGAGGCCGCGTGCACGTCTACCATTCGATCTTCAAAAGGAGAAAAGGGGGAACTACGGCACAAGCAATCTGCAGGTTCTGAACAGGGACAAAAATGCGGGAGAGGAACTCAAAGAAATGGAGAAATGACGAGAGTCTTGGACGGACGAAAGCAATTAGGATGATGGTGGGGGCAGCCATAGTTCAACACTGAGAGATGGAGAAACATATCAATAGGGTGGAGGCCTTGAGTGAGATGAGAGACCCCCAGAGTGAAGGAGAAGGCCCCTGAACAACAGGGCTGGAGTGTGTGTGTGTGTGTGTGTGTGTGTGGTCTTATGATTACCCCCCTCCCCCCTAAAATTGTATAGCTGGGATGGCTTCCATCACGTCTCTATGACAACACTGAGTGGCCTGATGAGTGGATTGAAACAGCATTTAAGAGTCACAGAGACACATCACAGACAGATAGATAGATAGTTTCCTATTTTTTTGTTTGATTTTCACAGATAAATATAACCAGAACATTTAACTGAGGGTCAATTTCCGAGCTTTGTTTTATAGGTGGCGCGTTTTTTCAAATGAACTCATTAATTTGCGTAGTGCTTTTATCCTGAACTGAATGTGTGGATCATCTGTGCGCTAAAGGCACGTTACCGGACAGCTGTGAGCTGGATGCCTCTGGTGTCCCGCAGCAAGGTGGACAGTTGACATGTGACCCCTGTGGAAGCAGGGTCAAAGGTCAACAGGGTCATAGAGGGTCAAGCTACAAGTACTGTAATTATCTGACCATGTCCTGATCTATCTATCTATCTATCTATCTATCTATCTATCTATCTATCTATCTATCTATCTATCTAATACTTGTAATTAAAAGAGTATGTGGTGAAGTGTCAGTTGTAATTCTTTATTTAATTGTCTTTATCATCATTCAAAATGATAAGTGCATTACTTCGGCCACAGCCACCTGCTATAAAGCTTTTGGGCTAGTTTATGCGGGACACTCTGGACTGGCAGGAACCAATGCCCCATATTTTGTCCTGACAAATTCTCCATCTGGCATCAGTTACATGACAGTAAACCCGAAACACAGCATTCATATACACACTTATTTATAAGGAACTAATGAATTAGCTTTAGAGTAATTTAGAATAAATGAAAAAGTGCAGATTTTGAATGGCCTATGCGAAGACAATTTTACCTCACACAACTGCTATGACAGTTATTAATGGGGTGTTATTAAAATCTTATTAGTTTTGAGTGATGAGGTCGTTTGCTGTCTTAATTGCATGGAAATGAGCCAAGCACAGATATAGTACAGTAGAACTAAAAAGGTTAAATGTGTTTGAGAAAGATACCAGTATGTTGCTATGATAAAAATGACCATGAAGCGTTCAAAAATGAATATATTGGTCAAAACGTTAAATACACAGCAGAACAAACGAATTTTTATGCGATTTTGCTGTCAAACGTTGACATTTTTTTCCTTCACAAAACTTGATAAAAACACAAAATATCAACATTTAAGAATAACACGTCACGCGGTCTTGTGATAATAAAACACCTATCACCAGAGTCTCATGTTATAAGACCAGCATTACAGTGAACAGAATTCCGCTTCAGAATGTGTGTTCAGTGCGCCCTCTGGTGACGCATTGAGGAGTTACAGTATTTTGTGTGTATCTGTGGTAGTGCAGTGCGCCCTCTGGTGGTTCATTGACGAGTTACAGTATTGTGTGAGTGCAGTGCGCCCTCTGGTGGTTCATTGAGGAGTTACAGTATTGTGTGAGTGCAGTGCGCCCTCTGGTGGTTCATTGAGGAGTTACAGTATTGTGTGTGTGCAGTGCGCCCTCTGGTGGTTCATTGAGGAGTTACAGTATTGTGTGCTGTGTCACGTCTCTGTGCTGTACTTTCTTTTTTTCTGTGCTAGTTATAGACCAATTTTGGTGTTTGCACAAAAAACTAAAAATGAAATATAATTTTTTTTTTTTTAGATTTGTGAGATAAAATATGTAAATGTTTTAGGTTTAAATAGTAGTCAATTTCACGTCGTATCTGTAGATCTGATTCAGTATCTCCCCCATGAACTTCATGTGTGAATATTATGTAGACTTATTGTTTAAATCATATTTATGCTTTAAAAGTAGGGTTATCAAAGCAGGTTTCATCCATATTCTGTTTGTTTAAACGTCAGAATTTAGCTTCAGATGGCGTCTTTGACGACAGTATTCTATAAAAAATATTTGCATTCTGACTGACATTATCCAATGGCGCATCGTTCTTTTATTCCATTAATTTGACCAGTGTGCACAATGCGCGCGCAGCTGCAAGTGACGTAACCGTGACGTCTACGCCAAATCATCATGCTCATATTTAGAACTTTAAATAGTCGCCTTCTTTGATGTACGTGTTTTCCGAATGGAATTAATAACTGATATTTTTGTTCGTCCAGACATGGCAAAAAGGGGAGAACTAAAGTCTCAAAAAGGACAAAAGGGATTATTATAGTCATTTAAACACACACGTTAGTTTATGTGAAAAGTGGGGACATCCCATAGGTGTAATGATTTTTAAAGTGCACCAACCCTAGCCCTCACAGGAAACTCTGTGCTACTTCAACTATTGATGTTAACTTTTCCCCAATTGCTTTTATTTCTATTCTTTCTATGAATATAAACCTCTCTATCACAGTTTTTTTCTATCACTGATCAGATGATTTAAGAGAAATGCAGGATTTGTCAGACAGGTTAATGTCCTGAAACTAGCTAATAATTTCAATATTAAACAATCATTCTTTCAAATTTAAACAGTAAAATAAACGCATTCATCTATTCTCCACCTTAGCTCTTACTTTTTGGTCTCTGAAGACCAGTTGAACTCTAAATCTTCTGAAATAATCTTATAAATGTGCCAAACATTTATAGACTAACTTGAACCGTTAGCCTGACGAGGCTAGATGTCTGCTCTTCAAGAGTTGATCAAACCTACAGAAAACAATACTAAAAGAAAAAAAAAAAACCTCTTTGTGAGGATTTAAAATGCAAACATCACTACCACCGATGCATTGTGGACCTCTGGACGTCAAGATGCAAATTTGATGGATCAATTCTGTAGAAGTGTACAACTATTCCAGTTTATTACAGCAGAAACAGCCAACATGACCTTTCATAATTCACCAGATGTTTTGATTTGGTCATTTTCTATTTCACAGGAAATTAAATGCAACAAAAACGTTCAGTTTTGACACCGGATTTCTAGTTGCATAGCTAAAAGAATTTATTATTAACGACATAACATACTAATTTAACATAAGATAATTTTCAAAAATATTTATAGTTAAAAAAAATATATATATATATTTATAATATAAATATATATATATATATATATATATATATATATATATATATATAATTAATTTTATATAAAATATTTTTCTTTAAATCTAAAATATACACAGAATTAAAAAATATATATTTGAAATAAAACGTGTGTGTGTGTGTGTATATATAATATATATATATAAAATATAATTATAATTTTTTAAAATCATTTTACATAACATGGAATATACATATATTTGAAATACAGATATTGTATTTTTCCCTCCCTTGAAACTGGCAATTCCATTGTTTGATGTTTAGAATCAATAAGAATGTTAAAGAGGTGAAAAACCGTTATGTGTAAACATTTATTGGTTTTCAAACTGAAATAAAAACAACTTGCACCAGCAAACATTTTACAGCCTTTCACAGTTCACACATCTCACAGAGAAAATAAAATAATGGGGGGAAAAAAATTAAAGAGTGTGTGAAGGGGAAAAAGACGTGAGAGAGAGAGTGCAAACTTTTATTCCAGTGACTTTTAATGAGATAAGAATTCTAAAAACCCATAAATGGACTGTTGTCCATCGTCCCAAAGACAGGAAATGAGAAAGAAGCGATAAAAACTTCCGTTTGGACGCCGCGCCGTTTCAGTCAACGTTTAAATTAAGTTAAAAATTCAAAAACACCCAGTCCATATACTAGAGAGCCAAAAGTTGAGCAGATTCTCAGACGAAAAAAAAAAGAGACTCGCTTATTTGGATTCGGCTACAGGATAAATTACAAATTTTTGGACATTGTTTTTCTGGCTTAGTCGTTGTTCGGCATAAACTGCGTCCCTGCTCAAAGGCACAAGTCGAAAATTGTTCCCTTGTGTCCCGTCTTCATGTTCATGGGTCAGCTGTAGCATGTTTGGTTATTTCCATTCGTTAAAAAAAAAGAAAAAAAAAGCTTCGTTTTGTATGATGTGTCATTTGCGATAAAAAAAAAAAAGACAAAACCAAACAACATGCTCCGGTTTCAGTTTTGCGATCCTGATCTATTGAAAATGAACAGAAGAACAAGCCAAACAAGTCACATATGAATTCGTTTCGGTTTTGTTTCAATAACAAATCTAGATAATTCGCCTGAAACCGTGAGAGAACAATTTAACTAGAACATTAGATTTTTTAGTTTTAAACAAACTAGCGTGAAAACCCCATTCGAAAGTAACAAACCCATTTTGATCAAGCCATAGTGGTGCAAAAACAAAACAAACAAAAAAAGAAAGAAAGCCAAGAAGGTGTGACTGAAATGGCAGGAAGTGAGCCTGAGGCAATGGTGGTGATTGGTAGAAAGCGAGGAAGAGGCGTGGCCTCACTGAGAGCTGGATCTGGCGAGCGTGTGCTGTTCGTTAAGTTCCTTGCTAGTTCTCAGTTTGAATTTGGTGATGGAGCTGTTGAGTTTTTGAAGCGCGCCCTGCGCTGCGTATTTAGATGGGAACAAGGCCAAGATGGTATATGTGGACGCCAGGTCGTGAGGTTTGGGAGGGTCAGAGTTCGTAACGTCCGCTCCCTCTGATTGGCTGGAGGACGGAGGTTTGGTTAGCCATTTGATGAGCGCACCAGCTTTGCTCAGTTCTGCCAGTAAAGAGTCTGCTTCCACTCGACTGATGCCAGCCGGAAGGTCCGTCACCTCCAAAACACGGCCGGTGTCTGGACGCACAGAAGACACGATCGTGAAAAACTGGTCGAGGTTAAAAAAGGTCAGGGTGAAACATGCATTCTCAATTAACTTGAAAAATGTTCAGTACTTTTAATTATTTTTAGAAATGCCATTATTTAAAGATCAATTTTATTACAAGTTTTGATGTAATTAATTTCACTACATTACATTTTAATACCAATTTCAATACCAGTATTGTAATACCACCTATATTTATATTCGTTTTAAATATATAATTAATATACATTTATTTATATTTACATATGACAAAACTTAATATATTTCAATATTTCTGTATTTATTCATAAGTGTACACATATAGGATGAGCTCCTATATATATATATATATATATATATATATATATATATATATATATATATATATATATATATATATATATATATCAAATTAATATTATTTGTTTTATAAATAAATGAAAATAAAATATATTTGTAAATATGTATAGATCTTTATTATTAATGCTACTATTTAAAGGGAAATATGGTTTAATACCATTTTAACTGCATATACGTCACTTAATTATAATGCATAATATAATATTATGAGTAACAGAAAACTTACAAATATTCAATTCTAGGGAAAAAAAAAATTGAAATAAAACCATCTATCTATCTATCTATCTATATATATATATATATATATATATATATATAATCAATATAATCCATAAAACTATTCTAAAACCAATTTTAGTTGATTACTGTATATATGGATTTACAGAAAGGTGTGATTTTTTCTTCTCCATAATATTTTCCATTCATTTACACTATATAAAATGAAGAATTATATGCAATATGTATTAATTACATAAAGGGAATATAACAATACATAGCACATACATGTTTAAATCAAAGATGCTCTCGAAACATCTCCTTCATAACACTCTCATATTAAACTTATTTTTTAATTACTAGGGGGAAAAAACCCAACGTCATGATTTTGGATATGTTTTAAATGTTCAATATATCACCCAATGCGTTTATGTTTCTGATGAAATCATTTTGGGAATGTCCTCAAAGTGACAACATCTTAAAAACAGACCGGGATCCGGGATCACGTTAGATCAAACTGAATCCTTTTTGAACATGCATCACTATGTTCATAATTCAGATTTTCATACCCATTTCTCCTGTACTCATGTCAGTAGACAGTGATTTCTTTGCGGGTCTTCGACTGCGTATGCCGTGCCGGACACCCACAGGACCCTGAGACAACAGGACTGAAAGTGAGCGGATGTGTGTGAAGAAAGAGAAAGTCCCATGTTTAACATGACAGGGGTGATGAAGATGATGCTAGATGTGCATTAATGTCGTTAGATCCCCTGTGTGTGTGTGTGTGTGTGTGTGTTCAACCTGGTGGTGATGAAGATGATGATGATGGTGGTGGTTGACCACATGAGAGCCGTGCATTAGTGGGGGTCTGATGGGGGGGTTATACTGGAGGGGTTGCCCAATCAGAGGAGGATACCTGCCATCACCTGTGGACACACCAACACCAATGTTATCCATCTAAACTACACCAAAATATACACCAAAATATACCAGAAATTCTAAATATATAGTAGAAACATTCAAATATCAAAATATACCAAATATACCTAATACAAACCAAAAATTAGCAAGATGTACCAAAACACTAAAAATAACTTAATTATACGAGAAATATGCCAAAAACACCAAGAATATATAAGATGTTCAAAACTGTAACAGAAATCTGCCAAGAATACCAAAATGCTCCAAAAAGAGACTAGAATTTATATACACTCCGATTGGCTCACCTTGGCCTGGAGCGTACGGGCGGGACAACTGAGGCATGATGGGAAACGGGGCGTGGCCAGGACGAGGCCCCTTCATATTGGCCAGATGGGCGGGGGCAGGCGATTGCCCCGGAGAGGAGGAGGGGCTTAGCAGCTGCTGTGGATTATTCTAGAAAGCGAGAGAGAAAGGTTACGAATGTTGCGTCACGTGAGAATGAGGTCACATGGGACGTGATGCAGGTGTTTGTACCTGTGTGGTGTCTTGTGGCGGCAGGTCGCAGCGTTTGTAGTAACGGTTGGGTTTCCAGTGCGGCGGGGACGGGGCTCTGCGCTGCTGGCTGGGACGAACGCTCAACTGCATCATCACCACTCCACCAGCAGGGGGCGGCGGAGGAACAGCTGAAAATCACAACACATACTTCAGATTTCAGTACACACTTACATGAGATGGAAATACGGATTACAACAAAGTGTATTCAAAATATAAGATGTAAGGTATGCCTTGTAAAATAATAATAATAATAATAATACTAAATTATGAATTGCAACAAAACAGAACTGGAATGTTTTATTATGTTTAATAAAAATGTAAGATATAAAATGTGAGACATGCCTTAGAAAAAAAAAAAAAAAAAAAATATATATATATATATATATATATATATATATATATATATATATATATATATATATATATATATATATATATATATATATATATATATAATTTTAAATTATGGATCGCTAAAACATGCAACAAAATGCATATCTAATAGTAAAAATGGTTAAAAATGTTAACTACAATTTTTTAAACTACATATACAGTTAATATTATATTTTTAATATTAAATTATGAATTGTGATCAAATAAAATAAATGTATTAAAATCTACTACTTTTTTTAATAATAGCATTATTCCTGATTCATTATTAAAACAATTATACTTCACACTGTTCTCTTATTTTTTATATTACTGTATCTCATATAGTACTGTTGCACACATATAGCAGCATTATTCTTATTAACCTTTGGAGTTTGTGAATCTTCACTTCTGCAGACATATATCATCACCGGTGTTATAAACACATGGTTTGCTACTGAATTATTTAATAACAGACAAAAACGATGTACTGTTACACACAATGCACACAGACACACACACACACACACACAGGCCAATTAAAGTGTTTAATTAAACAGTGAAAGGTCAAAGAGTGTGTGGGTCTCGCCTCTTCCTCATTAAAAACACCCTCTTCTTCAGAAGCATAATCATCACCTCAACCACACACACTCAAACGCGTGATGAGCTCTTCTCAAACGCCACAAGGCACAGGCAGAAACCAGAATTTTAAACAAGGTTTAATTAAATGGCTAAGTAAAATATTTCGAAAATGAGAAATAAACTGCTCAAAGCCATTATATGTGCACAACTTATTAACCGAGAGACGTGCAAAGACTTGATATCTAATTAAAAAATACCTGCCGTTAGTAAATGATGCAGAGGTATATACATTAACCTTTAGATGCAAAAAAAATAAAATAATAAAAATAGTATTTACAAGGATGACATCAATAAATTATCAAGAGAAGATTACGAAACTATTACGAAAAATAAATGAATAAGAAAAAAAATTTTGTGACCATTGAATATTAGCACTTTAATATAGTTCATATTTAGTCATTTATTTTAAAATGATATTTAAATTTAAAATTATGGATACTGTATTTTGTAAAACACAACCCGCTCTTTCTTTCTTTCTCTAAGTTATATCGTTTTGTGTGTGTGTGTTTTTTTGTTTTTTGTTTTTTTTTTACCTAGGGAATTTCATAGTGAAGTGTGATATATTATCTGTGAAAATATTTTAGTTAAGAAAAGAAAGAAAAGAGTGTGTGTATACATATACCGGTATATACATAAATAAAACGTAAAAAAATAAGAGGAAAATAAGTAATTTAAGAATATTAAAATTGAATATATATTTTTTTTTTTTTTTTTTTTTTAATAATATTATATAACATTATTTAAAAAAACATTGTGAATAATTAGAAAAAAAAAACTAAGAAATGTTAAAAATATACCTTTTAAATTGCTCATGCATTATGGTTCAGGTCTATATTTTATTCTAAATGCAGGCTTGTTTTGTGATTGGTCGACAAGGCTGTCATACCTGTGCACTGCTGGCCTGTGATTGGCTGAGAGCCGCAGGGGGAGGGCGGTCGTGGAAACGACATCTGCTCTGAACCCGGCGGAGGGAGGAACCCAACCGTGGAGCTGCACAATCACAGGAAGCTCACATGAGACACAACTCAAGCCCAATCACATTCGGCGACGCTTTAATCTGATCGGCTGGAAACTGGACACACGCGTGTTACCTGATGCTAGAGTGCGGAGCTGGCGGCATCATGCTGTAATACACCTGCATGCTGGCGGAGGGCGCTGGCGCCTGATTGGTCACGATCTGTTGCTGATAGGGTGCCTGAGGAACGCTCTGAGAACCCTGCTGCACAGACACCTGCCGAACGCACACCTCATCAAAATCACTCTCAGATACCCAAAAACATCAAGAGAAGCGCAGAACGCCGCACTCACCTGATACGGAGGCATTGTGGGATACTGCACCATCACGCTCTGAATTTGATTGGCCATTCCGCCCTGAGAGCCGATCAGCGATTGGTTCTGAGTCGGCTGAATTCCCATCATGCCCTGGTAACTGGGGGGTTGAGCGGACATGACCGTCTGGAAACCTGGAAACACGTCAAGACAGCAACGTATGAGCATAAACAACATCCAACCACGAACAAACAACATCTGGGAGCCGAACATTACGAACAAAGTGCAGAAACAGATTTACGCAACATTAAAGCTGTAAACAAGCAGTTTAATTGTGAGAAGACGCAAATGTGTGAAATGAAGTAAAAGACAAAGCGGATCTATGAGCGGGAACAGATGGAGTCTCAGACCGTTCACAGTTTGGGAGGAAACAGCAGGGATTCGGAGGAAAAACAGGACTGTGGCATCAAACACGTTTTGTGGCACATTAAGTAGCAAGAATATTAGACACGCAAGTTTGTGATGTCTGCGAAAATTGTGGCCATAATAAGAAAAAGCTATCATTTATTCTGCTTTTTCCAGAAGATCAGTTATGATGACTGGATGAATGTTATTATTTATGAGCCAGACTGATAAAGTTTATAATGATATGTTTATAAATACTACTACTACTACTAAGTATAAATGATATAGTAAAAATAATATTATTGCAATATTTAATACAAAACAACTATGATTTTAACAATCGGTTTGATTGAATAAATATTTATTATTGTTCTACTTAATATTTAATGATCTCATAACATTTATTAAATATTAAATGCAATAACCATTTAAGATGTAATAGATATACTGTAATATGGATTTATACATAATTATAATAATATAAAGTATATCATATCATTTGGTATTAATTTCATAATTTAGTATTTAATAATGTTTATTAAATAATACATTTAATAAATGAATACTAAATATATAATAATACTGAATACATACAAACAATGTATAATATAATATAATATAGTATAATATAATATATTATAATATAATATAATATGATATAATATAGTATAATATAGTATAATATAATATAGTATAATATAGTATAATATAGTATAATGTAATATAATATAATATAATATAATATAATATAGTATAATATAGTATAGTATAATATAATATAATATAGTATAATATAATATAGTATAATATAGTATAATATAATATAATATAATACATAGATTAATAATAATATTTATACAATTATTTTTTTGAATGCTAGCAGGGTTTTAGTGCAGATTGGGATCTATACGGTGGACCATGACAGACCATCTAAATAATAAGAAGAAGAAGGAGGAGGAGGAGGAGGAGGAAAAGGAGAAGGAGAAGAATACAAATAAATATAATGTATTGGCATTAATGTAATATTTAATAACATTAAATAATTGAATGAATACTATACAGTATATTTAGTAATGTTATACGCAGTGTTTTCATTAGTAAACGGGGACAGCGTATTTATATCATTTATAATATTAATACGTTTTTGGCACAGAAGGCCAGCAGGGATTTTGTGTGGACTGTGATCATACGACGACAGACCGTCTCAACTCCAGTGCTTCTGTTCTGAACAGATCCAGAACAGATGATGTTCTCTCCTGAGTGTGTGTGTGTGTTTGAGTACACAGCTATTTTTACCTGCCCTTGCAAGGCCAAAGTGAAGAGAATAAAAGCCTGTCAAACACACACACACACACACACACACACAGACACACACACACACACAGACACACACACACACAAACACACACACACACAAACACACACACACACACAGACACACACACACACACACAAACACACACACACACAAACACACACACACACAAACACACAAGCGCCTGTGAAATGGGGTCTTTCAATGTCACTGTTGACAAGATTTTTTTCCTCTTCTCACACACACACACACACATCAACTCTGCATCCTCTCTCTTTCTTCCAGTTGTTCCAGGTTAAAAGCAAGGCACAAAGCAGATAAAATCTCACCCGTCAAAGAAACTAGAGTAAAAGCATAATTTCATTTCTGACGACAGTAGTGTGTTTCCAGAAGGAAATATGAGTGATGTCACCCACGCAGCACTAAAACCCACACGCATGATGTCAAGGCCCTCTGAGAGCTTATTAGCATGTTTCCATGTGATAAACACTAGTTTAATGATAATTAGCTAAATGAAAAGTTCTGGATACATGTATAAAATATATACTTTAAATTTGGCATCCAGAAAGTTTTTTCAACATTTCATTTTTGTGCTACTTCAATTTTTTCTCTCGTTCTTACTTCATTGTACTTTCCTTTTGAATTTTGCATTTTCCTTTTATGCTAATATGATCATGAATATTTATTAATTGTTTGTCATGAAAATAGCCTTTGGTGATATGCCAGTGAATATTTATTTCTTTAGTCTTTATTAAAACATTCACCGTTGGTCTTGAATATAGCTTTTGTTAATACGGCAATCAATGTTTATTTGTTTGTATACATTTACTATTTGTCATGGATATAGCCTTTGTTGATACAGTATTGAATTTGTATTTATTTGTTTATATAATTACTATTCATTATGAATATAGCCTTTGAATATTTATCTTTTTTTTTTTTTTTTGTCATGAATACAGCATTTTGGAAATGAATAATATCTCTATCCGTTTGTTTTCTGCACTCCAGCTCAATCTGATAGATTTTAATTGCGCTTTATGAATATTTTGGCCATTTTCAGTCCTAGAAGGGGTCGGTCCCAGTAGGGGTCAGGGGTCAGAGGTCAGAGGTGAGGAGTGAGGGCTGGGGAAAGAGACCGGTTCACTGTGAGAATGACTACGAATCTCATACAGTGACACGGCCCCGTCTCCCGGCGCTCCAATCAGCAAACCCTGGCAGGAAGTGCCCCCTCAGACAGGAAGTGCATGTGTGTCTGTAC
Source organism: Carassius gibelio (assembly GCF_023724105.1). Classification (NCBI taxonomy): domain Eukaryota; kingdom Metazoa; phylum Chordata; class Actinopteri; order Cypriniformes; family Cyprinidae; genus Carassius; species Carassius gibelio. The sequence continues at coordinate 6,657,746 of NC_068392.1, read as the reverse complement.
CTGTCTGCTGCGGTGGCAGTGTCTGACTCTGGGGGGCGCTGTAGTGTACCGGCGTCACCGCTCTGTAGTGTTGGGTGGAGTGTGGATACTGTCCCGGGGCGCAGTAACACGCCGACACCTGCTTTAAACACACACACACGACAGGTCTCATCCTTACCCTCGCCTGTGGTCACATGATTCAGGTAATGAACCACGCTCGTGTGTTTGTACCTGCTGCATGGGCTGCTGTATGTATCCGTGCGGCTGCAGGACGGCTTGATTGACGGGGGTGGGATGGGGGTAAGCGTGGCCGCTCATGGGCTGTCCCGCCGATGAAAGCATGTAGCCGGTGGGCGGAGGGTTCTGGAGCACCAGGGATTGTGGGTAGAGGCCCGTGTGGGGGTCCGGAGCGTCACCCGAAGGCTGCCGAACGAGATTCATCTGGCCAAACTGGGCACTTAAACCATCCTGTTGCTGTTTTAATACACGAGAGAACAACTCCGCTTCAGTTTCATAACTAAATATTAAAAGCAACAACAACAAAAAACTAAAATACTTTGTGGTAAATAAATCACTTATATATATATATATATATATATATATATATATATATATATATATATATATATATATATATATATATATATATATATATTTGCTAAATATATTTAAGAATAAAATGTCTATTTAATTTTATAATAAATGATTCATCAATAATATTTGTTAGGAAATACTACATGTTATAATCTACATTACATACATTGATACAGTCTATCAATATGGATGGACAAATAATACACTTTATAATGAATATTTAATTAAAATGTGAAAAAAATGAACATTACTCTGTCAATTACTCTACATTATTTTAAATGTGATTTGATAATGCATAGTTTTACATTTATAAAAAAAAATTATTTCTGTAAACCAGTTTTCTTTTTAAAAATAGTTTGAAAAATGATAGAAAATAGTTATTTCTTTTTATAATAAATGTAGATTTCTATATATAATTTACACTATTGTAAATGTGATTAAGTGATTTTAAATGCATATTTATTTTTAAATCCTTTATTATTTTAATATATGATATATATATATATATATATATATTTTTTTTTTTTAACTCTCATCTACGAAATTAATTATGTGAGAATTTCTTGAGTGAAACTAAGCTATGTAGGAGATAAATGAATTATGTACTTAAGTAAAATTTATGTAATATCTTTAATACTACAAAAAATTATTTACTCAAGGACTTGTGGCTGGGTAAAAATAAATAATAATAACAAATAATGTCAAAGTATAAATAAATAATAAAAAAAAATCACTTTTTATCAATTTAACACATCCTTGCTGAATAAAAGTATTGATTTTATTAAAAAAATATATTTATATTTTAAAAAGATAGCTTTTTTTTTTTTACATCAAAGTATCACATGTTCTGAAAAAATAATAAGCAGCAGAACTGTTTCCAGCTTTGATAATGAATCATCATATTAGAATGATTTCTAAAGGATCATGTGATAATGATCCTAAAAATTCAGCTTTGCATCACAGAAATAAATTATCATTTAAAGTATAATAAATTATTTAAAAACAACTATTTTAAATTGTAATAATATATCACAATATTACATTTTTTCTGTATTTTTGATCAAATAAATGCAGGATTGATGAGCAGAAGAAACTTCTTTCAAAAACATTAAAAATAGTAATGTTTCCAAACTTTTGGTCTGTACTATGTGTGTGTATATATATATATATATATATATATATATATATATATATATATATAAATATATATATATATATATATATAAATATATATATATATATATATATATATATATATATATATATATATTAAACAATTAAACTAATGAATTTGGACCATTTTTTAAATCAGTCAATCTCCCTCATTTGAAACCCAAGGGTCATTTGGTTATGCAACAAAAGGAGATATTTTTGTAGAAGTGGATCACACATTTTCAAAAACTAAACCAGGGCGTCACATCGAGGACTTTAAGCTTTAAAAACCAGCAGAGATCAAAGTGCGGCCCACCATCCACCAGGACCAGACATGGCATCACAACTGCTGCACATCGTTTTATTAAAAAAGTAACAACATCTGGAGCCACTAATTATTGATGTGGTCTGAATTTGTTAATGAGGGGGTTATATTTGGTAAAAATGGGTCACACAGTAAAAAAATGACAGAAGTGATCCAATTAAGTCATGAGCCCCTCCGCTAGGCACCGCTAACTCACATGGGACTCATTTTACAAAAATTGAAGAGATTAATCAAAAGTGACAGAAATAAACTGGACTTTCTTTGGGACCCTGTAACACACCGAGATCAGAAACTGGATGGCAACAGAATACGGAAATAAAAATAAAAACATTAAAATAGGAGAAGAATAGGGGCAAAGCTGAAAAAAAACAAAAAAAACAACAGAAAATAGGAAAAATTTTTTTTACACTTTTGTAATAATATTTATTTGAATCATATAGTGAGCATATTAAAAGTCTAAAAAATAATGAATAAATAATTTTAAATTAATTATATAATTTTATTATTAAAAAAACATTATAAGAAAAAAATATATATAAAAAATGTTAATGTAAAAGTTTGAGTTGTGAATGTTCTGGTATGTATGTTTCGTATATTAAACTTTTTTTCCCAAATCTTTCCATAATATAGCCTCTTTAATAAATGGAGGGGAAAGAGAAAAGAAAGGTTTAGAGAAGGACAGGCGTTGTGATGGAGAGACAGTGAAGGAGGAGAGAAGTACCACAGTGTAGTGTTGAGTGAAAGCACCAGGAGGGAGAGGAGGACAGGAAGAGACGGCAGCAAACTGCACGGGCTGAGCAGACGACTGCAGAGAAACACAGACAAAGAGCAAGAGACCGTCAGAGATCAAGCCAAAAGAAGGACAGAACGAACGAGACGTCAGGGAGAAACTTCTGATCTGATAAAGATAACTTACAACTTCACTAGCGCCAATCACAAGCCAAAAATGCACCAATATATTACTAAAGAATCGAATCAAATTTGATTTATATAACACAAATAAAGACAACAGTAGTTGACCATTGTGCTGTACAAAAAGGATATCTAAAAAAAGAGAATAAAGAGACAGTAAAGCAATGATAACGCAAAATTATCAGTGCTTTAAAGCAAGAAGCAACATTTTTAAATCAATTCTTTTACAAATTTGCAGCCAGCGCAAAGAGTGTAATATCGGGGAAATAAGATGAAATGCATTTTGAACCATCTGATAATAAAATATGTGTTTAGAAACCCTTAGCCTTAGACAACCATCTTAATTGAGAGAGAAAAAAATATATTTTTGGGTTATGACAGATAATCGATACGATGATTACTTTAAATGTGTAAATGATAAACAAAGGATGAATGAGAATACTACATTACATTTTTGTGCTGTTGTATTCTTAAGCATGACTTTCAAAACTGAGAGATACTGACAGCCATTTAGTACATTGTTATAGCCCATAACCGATATGATGACGACTATTTTAAATACTGCTTTGACTGTAGATGCGCAAAGATTATTAAATGATCATTTTTTTATCATAAAGGAATAAATGTAAGTAAATTGAATTAAGAAATATCTATTTACAAAAATCTGACAAATTCAACTTAATTCGAAAATAAGAAAAAAATCCAAAAAGATTAAAAAACTAGACTGAATAAAATAATAATAATAATAATAATAATAATAATAATAATATGTAGATATAACTATATATACTATATATATAGAATAAAAAAAAGACTATATTACAATATAATTTAAATATAAAAAAATAATTTGACTAAAATGTAATACATTTTAATATAAACATGTTAAAAAAAGAAATTCAACTGAGTAAGAAAAATAACAAAACTAATTGAAATTAAACAATCATTTAACATAAAATAAAAAAAGAAAAGAAAATTAAAATAACATAAAATTAGATAAAAACATGATTACAAATACGATTAACCTAAAAAGGTTAATACGATATAATAACCTAAAAATAAATATAAACTGAATATAAAAATTAAAAAGTAACTTATCTGAATATATTTAAATATTACAATTAAAAATAGGAATTTCAACTAAAAACATTTGATTTATTTTTATTCTTTATTTTTAATACCAAACCCCACAAAACACATGAATTAAAATGAATTAAAATTCAATTAAAAAATAAAACTAAATTATTTTTTAATATAAAAGTATTAAAGAAATAGAAAAATAAAAAAGATTTAATCAATTATTTTAAAATAAAAACTCCAAAACACAAAAAAAGAAAGAAAAAAAAAGAAAATGATTGTTTTTCCTGACCTGTGCTAGAAGGTGATTGGCTGGATGAGGCTGAGGGGGAGGAGGAAGAGGGGGAGGAGGCGGGGGAGGATGTAGAGTCATGGGCTGCTGGCCCCGCCCCTGCTGTGATGTCATGGTGGGGTTGTAAACCACCGGACTGCCATCAGGGTTCACAAAAGGCTGACCTGTAAGACAAAAACCAAACAAACACGATTTGAAATTCAACTCTGCATTTACGGACAATTTATTTTGCACAACAATTAATTAGTATGAAAAATTAGTATCGCGAATAACAAAACCTCCATCCTTAGAAGTAAATGTTGGTCAGGTGCTACCAACCTGTCTGTGGATTGAGCAGCACGCTGCCCGGCGGGATGGCGGTGTTGTCCAGAGGAACGATGTAGAAGCTAGCATTAGCGTTAATGTTAGTGTTAGTAGTCGCGTTCTGAGAGGCCGGGGCCGGAAGAGGGGCCGCGGGGGCCACGGTGAAGCCCCGACCGGGCTGGGATAGAACAGGGGCGGGTAACGGCAGCTGAGACGGCCGAGAGAGCGACCCGGAAGAAGAACCTACGCTACTAGAAGAGTCTGAACCTGAAGGAGGGTAAAGAACGAAAGAGTTTTTACTATACAAGGTAGGAGATGAGGGAATGAATGAAGAGGGGTTGATGGGCGGGGCAATAAATAGATGACAGGAAATGATGTCATCAGAAAGGAAAAATAGCCATGCGTGGTGGATGAAATAAAAATCAGCCCCAAAAAAAGATAAATCTGACGAGTTCATATTTTTTCAACAACGAGCATTATTAATTATTATAAGTTTTATTACTTATTTGATTCAATCTTTATTTTGCATTAATATCCATATTTAAATATATTGTTTTTTTATTGATAATTAAAATCCAGAATTATATGTACTTTTATTAATACTTACCATTATTGCTACTACTATTAGTTTTTTTTTACTATTATTTAAAAAAATATGATTAAAAATGTAATTAAATTTCAACAAAATATTGATATGACTGCAAACACATTTTTTATTAGTAATTAAATAAACAAAACATTTGAACCCCCCTCCATCACCACAAAATGTAGTTTTTTTTATTTTTTTAAAATTGTTAGTAAAAAAAATAAAAAAATAAAATACAAATAAGTTACTAATTGAAATACAAATTAAATTATAAAATAAAAATAAATACACAATTTCTTATCCGATGTTTATATCTTGAAGCAACCAAATAAATAAATAAAAATAAATTAAATCCTGATGAAACCACCGTAAAGCAACACCATTTGAAGGGCTGTTCAAATGTAACTGGGCAGGAGGAAAGATCCAGTGGTTGCTAACAGAAAAGGAGCATCATTAAATATTAAAAATGATAAATATATATTGGAGTCGACTCCTTGAGCTTCTAAATGCCAGAGCATAAATAACCAATGAACCCTGAGAGCAGACGACTCCGAATATCAATGTGCTCTCTATGCTGTTTCTCGACGGACATGAAATGGGTGAAAAGAGGGCAAAGAGATGCTTTCCACTACATTGTAGGGTTTAAAGCATGAACAGGAAATGAGGTCTTCAAAAGAAAAAAACGACGAGCATATCAAAGCAGGATTGGGATGGTGAAAGTGAAATACACTTGGTGGTATTCAGACACTTAAGACAAAAAAAATACAATAAAAATGTCTTAATTACTTCAGAGGCTGGAAGGTCTTTACAAACACTTACAGTAATTCTGACATGAACTGTAGTCTGTCAAAATCATATAAGCTTTATTTAAAAACCAGACATGTAGGGATGCACGATATATCGGCGACTATACTCCGTATGGACGAATATTTCAATTTTTTTTATTATGCATCTGTTTATCCAAGTTATTATTATTTTACAGTTTTTAAATGAAACTAAACCCTCTTAGTCTAAGTCTTTGACTAAAAGTTTAAGATATTCATGTTTTCAGCTATAAATGTAGCTTTGTAACAGCCGATTTGACTAAATTGACTTTAAATAAACTCACAAACACCAACATTTAAACGTACGTCTAGACGCAGGAATAATTATTATATTTTGATGACAAAATTGTAAAGCTTACCATCTCTTTCTTAGAAATAACTAAAGAGTAATATAATGTCATTTAAATTAAATTAGCTGAAATTAATTTTGTACATACAAACCTCAACCTTTCAAGTCGACAGAACGTTGAAGGGGGAGGGGCTTAAAATACGGCCTTGATGATGTCAGCGGAAATGGAAAGTCGTTTCAGCGGGAAACGAACAATTGTTATATTTTAATAAAAGATTATGAAGATAGCTTTAAGTGTACTGGCTTCATTTTGATACGCAAAAAAACAGGATGGATATATAACAGAAAAACATTCATTGTCGGTGAAGTCAGAATCTCTATATATCGTGCATCTCTGCAGAGTCCAGGTGAAGGAGGGAGGGTTATTTACTGGTTTTGGACAGTTTCCCGGTGCTCTTGCTGCTGGCTGTACTGTCTCCTCGGATCAGCAGGCTGATGCCGCTGAAGCTGTTGGCTTTGGTCATGGCGGGCTTCAGGTTCCTGTGGGAGCTGTCTGAATCTGTGCTGCTCCAGGGCCGAGCGTCCGAATACTTCAGCTCGTTCTCAGAGCTGCTCTGACGACTGTTTCCCGAATGCCCGTCTCTCAATCTGAGAAAAGAATTCAAGGATTTAAAAAAAAAAACACAGGGCTAAAGTTTCCTCTAAAGTGCAAATCTCATAACCGATAATAAACAAAGCACGCTAAAATCTACCTGAATATCTGTCGTCTTTGCTGAGTGTTAATGAAAGTCACGTCCTCTTGGATTCTAGAGGGAATTTAAACACTCTGATCATCATAAGAGAAGAAAACAGACAAACAAGAAAGCAATAAAGAAGCTCCCACAGATCATTTGCTAGCAATGCCATATCATATGTCATTCTTATTTATTATTTTTTTACCTTTGATCAAACGGGAAATGTTCTTGTCCCTGCAGACAAAAAAGAAAAGAAAAACACTTAAAAACATAAATACAAAAACTGGGTAAATAATTACATATACAACACAATACAATAATACAGATTTAAAAAAGTATCTATCTATCTATCTATCTATCTATCTATCTATTACTTCTGAAACATAAGATGAAATTTTCTAGCTAAATATAGTAGCTAAATTGTAATGAACTAAACCATTTATTAATTATGCTCAAATTAACTTTTATACATAACAAACATGGTATATATATATATATATATATATATATATATATATATATATATATATATATATATATATATATATATATATATATATATATATATATATATATATATATATATATAGTTGTGATTTATTCTAATAATAAGCATTATATTTATATTACATTATATTTATATTACATTTGTAATAATATACATTTAACAAAAATTGTACTTTTGAAGCATAAGATGACATGTTCCATTTTTTTTTTACTACAAAAAAGAATAATAATAAACTAAACTATTTATTAATTATTATCAAGCTAAGTTGGAAATTATAAACGTTTACACAAACACATTTTATTATTATTTTAAAAACATTCAACGTTATTTTAATATTAAATATTACACATATACTCATTATTAATGTTATTTATTACTTGTTCTAGTAAAATCAAACGCCAATAATCAATGTCATAATCAAATAACAGGTTTATAGTGAGATCTCTATGGTCTCTTTGTAAGGAGACGCACTTCTGGGGCGAAGATCCGGTCTCTGGCACGCTGGTACTCCTCCTCTCGCTCCTCGATCGATTTACTCCGCCTGTCGTCCTTAAGACGCATCCGCAGCTAAAACACACACACACACACACACACACACAAACTCTATTAACTGTATTGCACCATTTATTTTATGTATTATATTTATTTGTTGGTGGTTGGATTATTTCAAGGAGTATTTGTAAGTACTATATGTTTTTTTTTTTACTTATTTAAGATAAGTATATATTTCTGACCCTGCCATCATCCTGGTCCAGGCTGGAGTTATCTCTCTTTAAGATGTAGCGCTTTTGGAAATCATCTGTTTTATCATCTTTAATGTGTTCAGAGAACTTCTGGTCTGGTCTGTAAGGGAAAGCAGCGGTTACATTAAGAAACTCATCCTTGGGACAAATGAGGACCGTGGAAATCCACACGTACATTCTGGTATTGCTGGTTTTGTTGATAATGACTGATTTCCCGGTCTGATCCACATTATGGTCCAGCCCAAAATACGCCGCCACCCTGTGGAGGAGCATCCTGTGGTATGATGTCATCGGGGGGAACTTCCGCTTTTGACTTCTGTGACCAAAAAAAAAAAAAAAAGAGTAAAGAAAGAAAAAGAGTTACCTATTGTACATAAGCTAATTTAAAGATGATGATACATAAATAAATGTAAATATTATAAAGCTGTATTAATAACAGTTTTTTTTTTTTTAATGGCCGATATCTAAAAACAGTGTGTAAAGAGAAAATGTAATGCTGACACACACACACACACACACACACACACACACACACACACACACATATATATATATATATATATATAAAATCACTAAAATTTAAATAATATTTTAAATAATTTTTTAATAACCATTCTGGCCAAAACTGATATGCATGAAAATTAAAAAAAAGAAAAATTCAAATGTTTTTTTCCAACTATATATATATATATATATATATATATATATATATATATATATATATATATAGGCAAATATGCATCTAAGAAAATTAAATTATTTACCTCTGTAAAAATACAAGTAAATAAAAAATGTTTTCAAATATGATAATATTTATATTTACAAAATAACATTTAATATTTATGTACATTAATGTCCAATACATAAAAAGGAGGGTGTGAAGAGATTTATTGATATATATATATAAACAATTTAATTGCTAAAATAAAATAAATGAATATTTTACATAAAATTCTCTACCTCCACTCAATAATATTTTTCCATGAACCATATTTAAATGCAAATCTCAAAAGCGTCAAATACTGAAACATAAGACATTTTTAATAATCAGCCTGACTGCTGATACATCAATCTAAAACTGACAAGCAGGAAAAAATATCAATATGTATAGATAAAATAATAATGCTACGTGTAATAATAACGCTTGCATATTGCTATAAATGCATTATTACACATGCACACATATCATATATATGTTTATATATAAAAGTGACACATGAACTTACTGTTCAAATATAATATTCATTTATATATATATATGTATATATGAAAAAGAAATGATGTGAATTTAAGCTGTTCTTCAGTTTTTTGGACTCAACTTACTCGATGTTACTAATGAAGTCCAGAATATCTTGCTCGAGCTTCAGCAGCATCATTCTGTCCCTGTAAAATAACAGCGTTCATTAGCATTTATCACAGCTCATCAACCTGATGAGAATCCAGAGTTATCCACGATATTCAAATGTGTGCCTACAAGCCCCACATCCATCCACATTAACAACCCAGAAGAGCTGCAAGACATGTGCAAAAATCAAGTGTATGTGTCTCTATTTTAAGATACCCAAGTATACATCCTAAATGGGATTTTGGGAGAGAGCTGGAAGAAGCGACAGGAAGAGGCAGTGGCGCTCGTGTGAGGGTGTGTAAATGAGATTTTCACACACCGGGGGTTGTTCTTCAGCGTGTTGACCAGAAACTCGTGGAGGTTGACTCCTGTGGAGTCGGTGTAGTCCTGACTGGGATCTGAGAGAGAGAGATGGAGAGAGATTCATCACACACATTCTGTTGCATCCATCTGGCCTGTGAGAAAACACCTCCTCTGCCAAAAACACACACACACACACACCTCTCGAGAGCGTCTTTTTGGACAGCGGGTCTGTTGTCTCTGGCTTTTCGGAGATTCTCTCACCGTCCTCATATTTGATGGACGTTTCGTCGTGTTCAAAAGACTGACTGAGCTCGATATGAATCTTTTCCTGTTAAAAACCAACAAACAAATCACAGAACACACACTTAGAAATAATCAAACATCAAAGTGCAAAGAGGTTTTCCATTAACATCAGATGCATTCCACAAAGAATTAAGAACATTTATACGTTTCCCCGGTCTCAAAACAACAACAAGACTTTTTTTTATGATTAGAAGACAAACAATATCTCTCGTTTTTGTCATTATGAAGTGAGAAAGGTAATTTAAAGCTAATTATGAGCTCTTTCCCTTAGCTGCAGCTAATCAGAGTTTGATTAAAATACTTTGCGAAGCGAATTAGCAGAAGACTTTGTTATCATCGAAAGTAATAAAGACTTGCCTTTTCTCACATAAAAAAACATAGACAAAGAAAAGAAGTTAAAGCTATCAACTAACAACTATTAAAGCTAAATTACAAAATGTTCCATAATGCGCTGCAAAAACATCCAGAAAAAAAAATTATAATAACCATAGTTAGGGTTTTAGATTTGTAATTGATCAAAGTACTGAAAAAAAAAACAATTACATTAGTAATACACCAATATATATAAGAATCATATTGGTAATAAAAACAAAACACTTAATCAAATTAATAATTGAATCGTTTTAGCTTTAGATTAATGATTAGATCAAACTAACTCGAAAAAATAAAACAAATAAAATAAAATAAAATAAATAAATCCTTTGTTCAAATGCAAAAACCGAAATGAAATAAAATCATATAAAAAATTAATTTAAAAAGTGATGATATATTGGCCAGGGTCATTTTGCGAACAAAACCACTCACTGATAATAATTCCCACTTTGTCAACAATTTACACAAATTAATTTGGCTCATATTTCATAAATGAAGCTCATTGTAATCATAGCATACAGTGTTTTAAATTGATTGACCCAACAGCCAAAAACTGTTTATTATAGTAAATCTATTCTATTCTTTGGGGTTTTGAGGGTATTTGGCCGTTTCGACTGCACATGAATTTATATTTCATGAATGGGATTTACAAACTCCCTTGAGGATATGAGATCATTCTGCCCTTCTGTGAGCTTTGGACTCGATCCCGTCATGATCCTTCACTCGGATGCTAAAACCCGGCTTTATTTCAAACAGAGCGCGAGAAGATCCTGCCAAGTGAACAGCAGAGGCTTTAAAGGGATAGTTCACCCAAAAATTATAATTCTGTCATCATTTATTGACCCCTTTTTGATCCCGAACCTTCTGACCGATTGACGTCTGAAAAGCAGAAAATGAGACGTTTGGCAGAATGTTCACGCTGCTCTTTTCCATACAATGGAAGTGAATGGAAACCAGGGCTGTTAAGCTCCTAAAACGACCAAAAACACAGTAAAAATTATTATATAAATTACATTTACTATGTTTATGGCTATTTAATGCTAGTTTTTAATGTTGAATGTATGGGGAGAGAGAGGCAAATCATTCAAGTTTGAAATCTTTTTCGTTTTGCACATAGCGAACGATGAATGGTTTCATTTCTGGAAGCTTTTTTGCTTGCAACCGTTTTTTCATTCTCTGGCTTCTCTCCACTCCTCTAAAGAAGAAAGACTGAGAAAGGCCTGAATTAACTGTCGAGCTCCTGAATGAAGACAAAAATGTCATGCTACACGAGGGACGGCGAGAGAGAAGACGAATGGACAGATCGTGAATGAGAAGGTTGTGAAAGAGCGAAGGGAGGGAAAGGTACAGACAGATGAAAAAGGTCTATGAATAGAGACCCTCTTTCCTCGGGGAGGAAGTCTCGTTCACTCGTTCAAGGACGTACACTTGATTAAGGACGTTTATTCGTCTTTCAGACGGTTCGTCCATCAAGACCTTGAATTCTTTTCTTCCTCACCTGAGGAAGAGCAATGAATTAATCCGATTAAGAAAAGAAGCCGATCGTTTCATTTTCAACAAAATGTCTTTAAAAAGCAAGGTTGCTCAAAGGAAATCAACACGGTCTGCTGTCTGAGTCTTAAACATTATGGTCAAGTAATGACGTATTTATATATAAAAATACATTTGAAAACTACAATACAAGTCAGCAATAACCCACACATGAAATGTTTTTTTTTTTTTATATATATATATATATATATATATATATATATATATATATATATATATATATATATATATATATATATATATATATATATATATATATATATATATATAAATAAATAAAACCTCACTTTAAAAAAAACAATTATGAAAATTCATAAGTATGATGAATATGCAATATTTACATTTGGTTTATTTAGGTCTCATAAAAGATAAATAAATGCATGTTATCTAATTTTTTTTTATGAAAATATATAATTGCACAAAGTTATTTCTTTATAGATTATTAAGTGTAATAAATCAATTATACAGATATATTTTGTGATAAATAAATTATAACGATATAGCTAAAAGTTATACAAGTTATTCATTTATTTAGTGTTTTCATAAACGAATATAAATACATAATTAAAGTAATAAATAAAACCATTAATTATATAGATGAATATGAACATTATAGATGTTAGATATCGGAACATTATACAATTTTATAGATCAATTGTTTTTATAAATTGATATGGATATAAAAATGAATATGATGAATATATAATATGAATATATAGACTGATGAATATATATATAAAAATATATTATATATTCTATTAATTTCTATTAGAATATATATATATATATATATATATATATATATATATATATATATATATATATATATATACACACTAATAGTAATTCAAAATTACAACATAAACAGTTTACAAAATACAAAAAGAAGTACTAGAAAATCTAAATTATCAAAATGTGCATAGATATTTTCATAAAATATTTGAAATATATAGAAAAGATTTTAAAATGCAGTGTACTTAAATTTCAAGTACTGACGTAACATTGTAGGGAAAAAAAAAGAATTGTGACATATCAATGTGTGATTGCATTGCACAACCCTTTTTACAAAACACCTATTTTTCACAAATCACCATCAATAACCTCCCTACGAAATAACCAAACGCGCAAATAAAGTTGCAGCTGATGGGCTTCCTAATAGCGGCTCTGAGCTGCAGACTAACCTAATAAATAGAACAAAAATGGGGTTTGGAGAAGAACAGGCAATTATAGCAATCCACTGCGCTCGGCAGCTGAGACAGGAAAATTGTATTTGGTGTAGATGATGGATGAATGCAATCCTGCGCTGGGGACGCACACGAGCACCTTCAATAAACGCACAGCTCTATTAAACACACATGCACACACAATCGACTTCAAACACACACACAAGCCTCTTATAACTAAGAGCAGTGCTGATGTTTTGACAGCGGTATTATTAAGGACAAAGGTTAATCCGTTTGATCATACAGTACACTGTGTGTTTTACATTATGTACTGCATACACTAGTAGTCATTAATATTTGTAATGCTTTAGAAAGAAAGAAGTCTCTTATGTTCAACAAGACTGCATTTATTTGATTGAAAATACAATGTGAAATATTTGTACAATTTAAAGTATGATTTCTATTTGAATACCGTATTTTCCGGACTATAAGTCGGAATATAATTTGCTGGTCCTGCAAAATAGTCAGGTGCGACTTATTTATCAAAATTAATTTGACATGAACCAAGAGAAATGAACCAAGAGAAAACATTATCGTCTACAGCCGCCAGAGGGCGCTCTATGCTGCTCATTGCTCCTGTAGCCTACACTGAAAACATAGAGCGCCCTCTCACGGCTGTAGACGGTAATGTTTTCTCTTGGTTCTTGGTTCTAAATAAATGCGACTTATAGTCCAGTGCGACTTATATATGTTTTTGTCTCCTCATGACGTATTTTTGGACTGATGCGACTTATACTCCGGTGTGACTTATAGTCCAAAAAATACGGTATTTTTTTAAAATGTGATTTACTCCTGTGATGCAAAACTGAATCACTACTCCAGTGTTCAGTGTCACATGATCCTTCAGGAATCACTCTAATATGATTGCTGCTCAATTATTATTGGTTAAACAATATTTGTTTTTTTTTGGGGGGGGGGGGTTCCATGATAAACAAAGTTCAAAAGTACAGCATTTATTTGTAAAATAAATCATGTTATTAAATGTTTTTGTTGATGTATGATATGGTTTAAAAATAAAAGAATTCATTTTAAAATATAAATATGATTAAAACACTTTAAATTATTAAAATGAATTAAAAATGTAATGCAAAAATCTGTAAATTAAATAGTATTACATATTAAGTACAGTAAATTAATAAATGCTAAATGGTTAAAAAATGGTTTTATTTTGAATAAAAGATGTAATATTATATATATATATATGATGCTGAAGATTCAACTTTGCGTCACAGGAATAAACTACATTTTAAAATATAATCAAATAGAAAGAAGTTATTTAGATTTGTAATAATATTTCACAACATTCCATTATTTTTAATCAAATAAATGCAGCCTTAGAGAGATTTCTTTCCAAAGCATTAAGAAAACCACAAATGTAAATAGTTTTATATTAAACAGTTGGTGAATTAGCAAGTAAACCAAGTCAGATAAGCTAAAAAGTATGCTAGTCTGTACACACACACACACACCCACACACACACGTTTACCTGTTCGTGCGTCAGTTCTCGGAGCGGAGGCGGAGACGGCTCCTCACACACCGCCAAGCTGCGGACTAACTTTAACTTGCCGTTGGACTGGAGGAGAGCAACCATGGTTACGAAAATGTCTGGCACTCATTCGCAAAAGAACGTCCAACAACGCAACTAAAAATACACAAGCACCATTTTGCCACATCTCAGGAGACTTTTCAGAGCTCAGGGAGGGGTCTGTGATTAAATCGTTAATTAGAAGCGTGTTTATTAAAACGGACGCTTACATAAAGACCCGACAGCCCTGAAAAGTCCGAAAATCTCCAAGTACGAAAACACAGAACAAACCAGAAACATGCGAATCTTTATTTTTTTGAAATTATAATAAACACAAGAGATGATTCTTTGCAAGCAATGTCTAAACAACTAAAAACAATGTTGCATCAACACACGCACTCAACATAATCACAAAAACAGTTCGGCTGTTTAAAATGCAGTGATGAAACGCCATCAGAGCAGAATTCGCCACTGGAGGTGGGAAAATCTCCGGAGGCGGCGCTCGGGTCTTACAAACCTCCGGCATCTCGGTACATGCTGCAAAAGTGCTAAACGCAGCATCACCCAAAGCACATTTATTATTCTTTACTGACTCGACCAGGGGCTTTTATTCCCTCAATGCATTGCCGAACTCTCTCTCTTTTTCTCGCAAGGCACACAGAGTGCAGGCAAACAAAACACAACCAACTGATCCAAAAAATAAAATGAGAGGCAAACCAACTCATGCTGTGATCATACCGTACCTTGGACCGTTTAATAGTCTGTGCTGATTGGACGAGCTGTTGGCAATCAGAAAAAAGGAGGAAAATGCACATTGTTGGTCAAAGTATGAAATATAGTTAAAATAAAATAAAAAATAAGTAAAAAAAATATATTTAATATTATATAATTTTATATATATATATATATATATATATATATATATATATATATATATAATAAAATATAAAATAAAATATGAAAGAATAAACAAAATTATATATATATATATATATATATATATATATATATATATATATATATATATTTTTTTTTTTTTTTTTTTTTTTTATCTTTACATATATATATATACACACTCACGCACACACACACTTATACATATCCAGAAGGTCAAAAAGTTGTGCATGTTATTGCAGGTAATATGTAACATTAAAGGAGTATGTGCACCAGTGAAGCAGTTAATTGTGCAGGACAGGAAAGAGAAATGAACAATGAGTGAGGAATAGAGCTGAGATCAGCATGTGTTTCAATGCACCTGGCCACTGCCCTTTCTCAATGCACCAAGAGCAGATGGTGGCAAAGTCACACACACACACTCGCACGCTCATGCACCCTGAGGGTTTGCAGATAAACCAGCAGGATTTCAGGTGCAGATTAACTGTCCTCCCTCTCTTTCCTGGCATTAGCCAATCACACATCAGCTTGGATCCGATTGGCTGATTCTACTCATCTTGTTGTCTTATCGCTATCTTTAAGCAGAGACACTAGGATAATGAAAACCATGGCAACAGCATTCCACCATCCCATAATAAGTCATTAGCGAGAGGTTACAATCTAATTTCTTGCTGACTTTAGACTACATTACCCATCAGGCACCACTTGAGGTGCTGTCACCAGGTTTACCTGAGTTTGATGGGAGGAACTTTGGTCTGTCACACACTCCTGGGCGTGTGTGCCGTTGTTCTGGGGCACGTGTTGGGGGTCGTTGGGGGTCGCGGGCGGTTCGGCCACATGCGGCCCGTCACTCTCCAGAACCTTCATAACGTCACAACTTCTGGTGTCCAGAGAAGATTCAGACATTATACTCAGAAGCAAGACCGAAAATCACCACCTATGAGATTTAAAAAAAATAAATAATGCTGATTTAGTTGACAGCTTAATGATGTTAATTTCAACGCGTGATGTCAAAATGATTGGTTCTGCATTCACGAATTGATGCAAAATTGTAAAATATTAATGATTATGAATGACTTCTGAAGCGGCTTTGAAACCTTCATGGAGTGTGCGGTCATGTAATCTAATTAATATCCATTTCCCATAGTAATATTCATTAATTAGCCACCTGACTAAGTGCCTAATTATAATTATATTTTTTTTTAGTCTTGGCCAATCAGTTTAGCCTAAAGGCTAATGTCATTTTTTTTTAAAGGTAAATTTGCACCTATATGTAATTTGATGCGAATAAAAATGAGGTTGCAAACTTATGTCAAACCATTTTATTCTGGATAGTTTTGGTAGAGCTCACTTTGGTAACTAAACGAAGGCTATGTCTTTGAAGATCAAAAAGCAATATTATTAATCATGAGTATCAAAAATGTCATGCTGACATTGAGTCATAACCATTTCTTGAATGCGTAGTCACAAATCCACTAAAATTCATGATGCATTTATGAAGGCTTCACCACAGGATTCATAATTTTGCAATATATGGGAAAATATCAGCTCATAGATATTTATTGGTCACTAATTATTAACATTTTGGTTAAAGAAGAACATGAATATATATATATATATATATATATATATATATATATATATATATATATATATATATATATATTTTTTTTTTTTTTTTTTTTTCATGTTTTTCTTCAACCAAAATGTCAATAATTACAATGCATTTCAGTAGTCTGTACATAACGTGTACAAATCGTGTACATAACTGCTGAAACCTAGATTTGCAAAATATATATTTTTTAAATTTTAAGCCATTTTTTAGATATATGCATATGCATTTACATAGTCCGTAACTATAAGTCACGTGAGTTACATAACTAGGTAGATATGCAAAAGAGAATTAATTTACGTAGACCGTGTATACAAATTATGTAACTATTTAGTAGTCCGTAACTATAAAAGTTACACGTTACATAACTATTTAAAGGTAGAAATGCAAAAGAGAATGAATTATTGTAGTCTGTAACTAAGTAATTTGGGTTATGTAACTATTGAAAAGGAGATAAGTGAAAGAGAATGCATTTGTGTCGTCTGTAACTATTGAAATGTATATTTACAAAAGAGAACGTATTTACTTTGTCTATAACAATAAGATACGCAATTAACCTAAATATTAAATTCCAGATGCACAAAAGAGAACGATTTATGTAGTCTGTAATTATAAGTTACCCAAGTTATACTGAAATCTAGACAAATTTAAAGCATTATTTTCATTCATTATTTTAAAATATGCATTTACGTTGTCTGTAATGATGAGTTACGCAAGCTACTGAAATCTAGATTCGCGAAAGAGAACTGGGAACTTCTATCCTTCTATTCCTCCTTATTTCACGATGAAACCAAAATGTATTCGTATTTATAAAATGACATCAGCACCAAAGAGACTGTGTTTACCGGCTGTGCTGTTTTCAGGACTGGGCTGGAACCTTAGGGAGCGTAGGACCCTGGGGCCTCTGGAGGCAGCGGGGCGGACTGAGAGACGGACAGGGGGCAGCAGCAGTCCCATGACCCCGTCACAAGCGCTCGGGTCGGGTCGCCAAACCACGGCTCACACACATGCTCCGCATCACCCTCGGACACCTGTCACACACACAAGGACAGAGGTCAGGGGTCAAATACGGCCAGGTCAAGAGGTCAGGGACGCATTGATACAGTAGCGTCCGTAATGGAGAACTGAACTCGTTTGATGGAAAGTCTGGAAGGTCTTCCGGGAGCAGAAGCACTGCAGCACTTCTAAAATAGTGTCAGGGTGGTGACATGAATATGGAGAACAGACAGTGCTGCAGAGAGAGAGGAACATTAAAATACACAGAGAGGAAGTCATGTTTAACGCTGAACCTATGACAAGCATTTCCAAGCATTTCAATGAGCTATCATGAATAAGCAGCCGATCATATGACTCCAACCGCAATTTTTAAATATTTTCTGTTGATTGAAATACAATAATAGCAGTTTTTTTTAATTTTTATATATATAAAAGAGAGAGAGAGAGAGAGATAGAGAGAGAGAGAAACTGACTCAATTCAGAATGACTACGTTTAGCTCACGCATATTAATTGAGTCTTGCTGATGTTGCATCTTTAGTCTTTCAATAACTTGAAGTACAATAACTTTAATTCATTTGCTAATTTCTTGAGTCAAGAACCTTCAGAAATTTGTATCTGCTTTCTGACCGAGATTGGTATTGCTAACGTACCCCCCACTTTAAACAGATCTTGTTTAAATTAGGTTATAAATATTAACCTAATACAATTAGGTTTAATTAATTTTTTAAAAACATTTTTAGTGCTTCAATTAATTTCCATTTGCTGCCATCATTTCTAGCTTCATATAGGCTTTTAATTTAATATTTATATTTTATTTAATTTCTGTTTTTAATAGTTTTAGATAACACAACTTGTGCCAACTCAACACAGATGACCAAATTAATAATTCTACCGATTTAGTTGTAAAATTTATAGCTGAATACTTTCAATAATTATTTTAGTTAAATTTTTTATAATTTTATTATGTGCTTTTGCTATTTGTATTATGTTAATATTTGTTTTTTGGTTTAATTAAATGAAATGTCATTTTATTTTAATTTCCAGTTAGCAATTTTAGTGCTGTAATTAATTTCAATTAGTTGGAAGCATCTATAATTTTCATTTAGATTTTTTTTTTTGTTTCAATAGTTTCAGGTGATAACAAATCAATACAGAAGACCAAATTACCAGACCTCCTGATTTAACTCATTAATATTACATGAATACAATGAATATTCATAAGTCGTTTCATAACCTTCCTATCATTCAAGCTTGTGTCCGAATGAACTGAACATATGGGCCAGTGTTCGCCTGGGTACCAATGACCCAACAATCCCCCCGCCCCCACCAAAGCACCCCCACCCATCCTGCCACCGCCAATCTAGAAACTCCTGCCAAGTCGAGACCCACTCTGTATCTCGAGGTCAAAAGGGCCTAACCTAACTCGTTAATCCTGCAAAGTACGTCAACTGGGGCCGAATACACCGTCCAATCAGAGTCCAGCTAGAGAATCATGTTGCTAAAACCACCGGAGGAGATGCATAGTGACACACACACTGATCAAAATTCAAGGGATTAGCATCAGACGCGATGTGACAGTAACACAGGTGGCGGCAATGACAAGAACAGGTGGGAACGACCACACGAGCGCACACAAACACACAAGCTGTCATCCAATCAGCCAGACGGTCCATCAGCATGATCCATGCAATGAGTATTTGCACACAGGTCACAGGCGTTACTCCACATCACCGACGGAAGTATATGTCTCTTCATCTACTTTGGACAATGGACGGCACAATTGCGCATCTCAAGGACAATTATGACTTATGAGAGCGCTTTTCCACCCACACACGGATCGAAACGCCAACAGTTGGCAGGAATTACGCGAGCACTATTCATAAATATACAAGCATCTCTCTTGCTGCGGGCTAATCTCGAAGCTGCCATATCTTTTTCTCCGTTTATGTCGAGGTGAAGTGCAAATTCAAATCTGCATTTCAAAATACGCCCTCCACCGCAACTACCCTCGCCTCCTGCTCGCACAACAGTTTTCGCTCCATATTCAATACGTTCTTCCAAGCATCACTAGAGAGAAAAGACTCCCCTCAGACCTCGACGGGTGTTTATTTTCACAAACTTGACAGTACAGATGTCCGAGTTTGACGCTGGAGGATAAAAACACAAAAAAACAAAAGGGGAAATCAACCACGGCAGAAACACACAAATACTCTGGCTGCATCTCAAAAACTACTGCATTTCCGAGCATTTCTATTCGATTGAGCACCCAAATAACGTGTAACGCCCAAAAATGTTGTCTTGGTAGTATGACATTGAGACCAAGTATGGTGCCAAAAGGTTGATGTTTAGTCCAAAAATGCTCTCTAGATGGCAGCTCAGTAGGTACAAAGCCCAAAAAACAACCAAGATATTCTTCTAACAAGTAAAATACTCAATATGTTTAGATAGGAACTTTACATAATTTATAAGGTATGACGCCCAAAAATCTTGTTGTGTTAGGCTGCTCACTAGGTTGAGGTGTTCGACAACGATATCTACAAAGACAGCTCACTAGCTTTCAGGGTCTCATAGCTCAAAATGCTATTTAGTATGGGTACGATGCCCAAAATTGCTGTATAGAAAGGTCGCACACAAAGTACAATGCCCACCAAAGCCATCTAGGTAGGCAGCTCACTAGATTATGTATAACTCTCACTAGGTTTGATGCAAAAAATCCAGCGTAGGTAGGAAGCTCATTTGGAACAATACCCAAAAATGCTGTCTATGATGCACACAAATGTTGTCTAGGCAAACACTTATACGATTTTGATGCATGAAAATGCAGTCTATGTAGGCAGCTCAATAGGTGTATAATGCCCAAAAAATTCATGTAGGAAATCCGTTCGCTACATATGATGGTCAAAAACGCTGTCTTGGTAAGCGTACATAAAGTTTTTACATTTATGCATTAAGCAGACGAAAATAATGCCCAAAACTCAAATTGTACAATGTCCTACATTCAAGATGCATCTAAAAAAGGCAGAACAGGTATAAGGTATAATGCTCAAAAAGGATGTCTAGGAAGGTAACACACCAAGTATTAATGGATGATTGCTGTCTGGGCAATCAGTTAATAAGCTTTTGATGTCTGAAATGCAGTCTAGGTAGGCGGCTCAATATGTATAATGCATCTGAGAAACCAGCTCACTAGATCTGATGGCCATGAATGCTGTCTCGGTGGGCGTATAACAAGCTTTTACATTTACATTTATGCATTAAGCAGACGAAAATGACGCCCAAAACTGCTACTTAGGCAGCTCAAATTGTATAATGCCTAAAAATGCTGTCTAGGAAGGTAGCACACTAATTATGATGCACACAAATGCTGTCTAGGCAAACAGTTAACATGCTTTTGATGCCCATAAATGCAGTCTATGTAGACAGCTCACTAGGTGCAATGCCCAGAAATGCGGTCAAGGTTGTTTACCGGGTTTCGAGATCAAACTCTGGGACAGACACACAGACTTTGGGCAGAAGATTTTTTTAAACCCCTGCCCACAAACAAATTCTTTTTGTCTTTGTTTTATTATATCTCAAATCATACCACAAAAAAAAAAAAGACAAAAACAGACAATACATAGATAAAGCGCAACAACTTTTTGACCTTTTCACAAGTATGTCTGCGACATTCATTATCCTGCTCCAAGCATGTTGTCTAAGACAATAAAGCCCATCCATAATTTCCCATTATCAATTATTAATCACCATATTTCAGGAAGCAACGAGCACTTACCCTCCTGATAAAAGAAGTGCATCACTGCGCCGGGCTCCAGGCTACACGTATTTTACTTCACCCCTGTTTTAGACTAATATGCAAATGGCCCATATTTCTGGATAAAAGCATCGCTAATGGTTTTCCCTCCTTTTTCCCCCCTCCTTCCACAATCCGTGATCTCAGTGTGTGGCCGCTGTCACAGTCGACCTATTCTTCTCCTCTCCTCTCTTCATCAGTTCATTTACACGATTCGCCACATTAACGATATTAGCCGGGCTGCCTTTGGCTGTAATTTTCACCGACACAAACACCCAGCTTTCCGCTGATACCAGCCTCAGGCGCTTTTTTAAATTATAAAATAGAGCAATTACGAGAATGTCATTACAAATGGCACACACACACACACACACACACAAAGGCATGGAGTGTAATATGCTGACATTCAAATCTAATCACAAGGAATTTAACATTAGCATGGAATAAGTTTAAATGAGCAGTAAAATGAATTTAGATTATTTTATCATTTATGCTTTTGCATATAATTTCTGACTATATATTTAAAGACAAAGCTCAATTGTTTGAATTTTTTTATTCTATTAAAAATAATAATAATAAAAAAGAAAAAACTAAAGTGACTTTTATTCATTGTAAAACTATTCAGTAAAAGTTGTTACTACTTAAAAATACATTTTTTTTACATATTCACCACAATTAAAACGAGCAAGCAAAAACATCAGCACAGAAATCAAAATGTCCAAGACTTCACTCACACACACACACACACCTGCCTGGCGTTCATGATCCGCTGCTCGGCTCACATCATTAGTTTCCATAGCAGCCCGAGTGCCATCAAACGGAGCGCGCTCAGTGCAGCTCTGCTCTCCTCCGTCTGAGCGCGGAGCATTCACGTACCTGCCCAAAGCCATCGCTGCCGCAATCCTTCCTGATTCTCCTCTCTCTCTCTCTCTCATGCACACACACTCTCCGCCAAATCAACAGCTGGCCTTTGTGATGTCATCCCTCCCCTGGCCAATCAGAGCGCCCTGAGGGCTGGGTGCAGTATGTCAGTGCTAAGCAGGACTCCACCCTTGAGAGCCAATCAGATGGCCCCTGTGGACCGGAGAGAGAGGCAGACGGCAAAGACACACACACACACACACACAAACACACACACGACCAACTGTGGCGAAGTGCCACTGTGGAACAGTCTGTCAGGGTAGGAGCACGCCAACACTGCAAATCCACCTTATTCGGTTGCACGTAAGCCACCCGTCGAACCCAGTGCCGCAGTTGCACACACGCCCTGCTTAAAGTGTAGTCCCTTTGTGCCTCATGCGCTTAAACTAAAAATCTCTAGATTTCTACGAATGAAAAATACCTCAAGTTAATTGGAGGGAAGTTAGGTAGACGCCCAGGTTTAACGAGCGAGCGCCTTTGTCATTGCTGACTGACGCAGGCAGGTGAGGTCATTGGGAAAAGTGGGTCACGGAAAACGGTTTGCGCATTACTGACGAAATGTAGCCAAAAACAAATGATAGCCAGAAAAAAAGGATTTGAATATGAATAAAACTATGGCAAACCAAAACGTGCTTTCAGACCAAATGATTTCCAGACAAAACTAACCAAATGCTGTCTGATGACCAAATTTCGTCTACATAGGCAACTCTTAGACAGGGAGCTCACAAAGTTAGATGCTCAAAAATGTTGTCTAGATAGGGAGTTTACTATATTTCATGCTCAAACATGGTCTTTAGATAGAAAGCTAGCCAGACAAAAAAAAAACAGAGACACTGTCTAGGTAAGCAGCACACTAGGTTTGATGCTATCTAGATCACTTGTTTTGATGATCAACGATGTGTTCTAGATAGTGGGCTAACTAGGTAAAATGGCCAGAAACGCTGTCTAGATAAGTGGCTCACTAGGTTTGAGGACCCAAAATGCTGCCTAGATAGTGAGATAACTTGGTACAAAGCTCAGAAACACTGTTTATGTAGGAAGCTCACTGGGTTTGATGCTCATAAAAGGCTTCAAGATAAGACGGTAAGTAGGTAAAAACCCCAAAAATGCTGTTTTAAAAAGGAGTTAAGTAGGTAAAATGACTAATGACTCAAAAATGCTGTTTAGATAGGGAGCCAAGTAAATACAATGTCAAGAAACACTGTTTATTGTTTAATGTCCAAGTTTTGGTCTACTTAAGCAGCTCACGGAGTATAACACCAAAAATGCTGTCTAGATGGAGAGATCAATAGATTTTATTCCCAAAAATGCTGTCTAGATAAGGACCTTACTCGTTTTAATCCCCAAAAATTCTGTCTAGAAAGGGAGCCAAGAAACACCATTTTATGTAGGTGGCTCACTAGGTTCGAGGTCCAGAAATACTGTCTAGATAGACATGCCCATGCATTACAGGTAGGCAGGCAATTCACAATATTTGATTCTCAAAAACAGGCGTCTAAGTAGTCAGCTTTCCTGTGGGATGCTCAAAAATGCTGTGTAGGTAGGAAGCCCAATATGTTCGATTTCCGAAATGTCATCAAGGTAGGTAGGCACGATGCTCAAAACCGCAGTCTATGTAGGCAATTCAAAGGCAACACGCTTCCAGACTAAACAATATATCCAGACAAAACTACAAATTAACAAACAATCATCATCTTGACGTGATTGTGACTGACTGCACCGACAACTACTGCGGTTTTCGCTGTAAAGAAAAAAAAAAAGTCGACACTGACAGTTGCACAAAGCCAGTCAAGTTAAAGTAAAACTCCCCATTCACCGAGCGGCTCCTTTCAGTGAAAGAGAAAATCTGCAAAAAATTCCAGCTAAACGGCGTATTACATGAGTCTCATTTGCATAACAAAAGACCAGAGGGGGGGAGGACTGGCACTGCTGGCTAATTGTAGCCCAAGATGCCGTTTGCCTGCGGAGGAAATGTGACAGCCGCATTTATTCTGCTTTCCCCCGATGGTGTCCACAAGCACGGTGGGAATAGCCTCGGGATAAGGGGCGAAATTTGCAGACGCCTTTTAATAAGCACGTTGGGGGGAGGGGGACAGTTAACGTTGTGCTTCAGGACTAGCTTGACCAAGAAACCTTATCCATGCAAAACAGCAAGAGCGAATGAAAAAAGCTATGGATTACTAAAGCAGCGGAGGCAGCAGGAGGTAGCACAGTAGTAATTTGTATCGGATATTATCTCATTAGGGAGAAACGTCCAGCTCCACGCTGATTACCGAAAGAGAGAACAGGTCAATAAACTCTATAGCGCCCCAAAATACCACGGCGCCATAATTCACCACACCAGTCATTATTCTCGTTAATACATAGGGAAGAAAGAAGGTCTGCTGTCTGCCGGCTTTTCCAGCCATGTAAGAGCAGAATGAGAAAATGTGTTGACATTTAAAGGTGACCGGTCACAACGGTCATTTCTCTGATCCAGGTGACACCTCTGGGCAGCTCTGAAACCCGGACGCATGCAAGAACAATGAGCCGATGAGGGTTTAGTGGAAATCTGGATGCGAGATGCTCTCAAGGCGATAACAAATCTTGCTGTAAAAACAGAGTGGTCCTGCTCTAGATCCTCAGTGTTTATTGGGTGAGCAGGGAGCAGAGGGTGAACAGGTAACATTTAAGATGACGACAGATTTTTTTCCAAAAGCATAACCAGACTTTGACCTCTTTTGGACATCAGTTCAATTTAATACTATTGCTCATTCCTTCACACAAATGTCTGGCTTTAGGATTCAATCTATTTTTTGGGGTGGACAAGGTGCAATGGGGCAAACGGGAACAATTTAAGACGACAGCATATATTTTGGCAAAATCATAAGGTGATCCTGTCCCCTTATTTGAAAACCAATTCAACTGTACTGTATATCCCTGTACACTCCCTAACACAAACAGCTGTGAACTCTCACTTTTTGGGTGAACAGGGCACACAAGGTGAAAAGGTAACATTAAAAATGATTTGCCAAAAACTTACCAAAATGTCTATGAACTTTTTTTCGATACCACTTAAAACTTTATATCACTATAACCTTCATTAAGTTGCTCTAATTTCACATTATGTTTTGGGTGAAAAAGGCGAAAAGGTAATATACAAGATGATAATTTCTGTTGCTAAAACTGATCAAACTGCTTACTGGCTCTTTTGGACACCAATTCAACCACATATTACTGCACACTCCTTAACACAAATGGCCATTTCTAAACTTACAGAATTTTAATGGGTGAACAGGGCACACATGGAGGAAAGTTAAAATTCAATACGAGAAGCCAATTTTTGCCATAAGCATCGCAAGATGATTTATGTCTCATTTCTTTTTTTCATATTGACTGCTCAAGTACTGGACAGAAAAAAGTTCAAGCACCCGAGGTTATTTTTTATTTCTTGTCTATGTACGTATGCATCAGATAGACATCTTTGGCCATTGCATTTTGTTACATATTTTTTAGAGACACACACCAAAGATGTTTTTAAAAAGGTGTAAAGTAAAAAATGAACATAACGACTCTCAAGGCTCAATACCCTGCATTCTAAACACGAAAATGGTCCAGCGTAAATCCCATAGACAGTAAAAGAAATGGACACAGCGACCCCATTGGAACTCAATTGAGACAAGTGAAGCCCATTTTTAGTGTTTTTTAGCACTTCCGTTTCTGACGCGCAGACTCAAACGAAGATTGACGACGTCAGCAGGAGTAAGTATTCTGATTAATTATTTTGTATAGTATTTTAAAATGTAACGCCAGTACGCCATATTAAGTTAATTGCCTGTGAGTTTCTCCTCCTGTCTGTACGGTAATTTCTCTACTGTGCGACAGAGAGTCGAGTGGTTATGACGCAATGGTTAGCCTATTTTTACAAAAACTGTTTATACGGGGCCATAATGTAACATAGAAGGTAATGGAGCCCTTTATACATTGTCGTGTATCTTTAGAAATAAATAATGGACAAATGGAGTCTTTAAACGCCTCAGATGTAAAGTTATTCGCTGTCAAAGTGACGCCAAAATGAATGGGATGTCAATGGGATGCTAACGCAAGTGAAGTTCTGCTACAAGATGGCGGCACGCGGCCGACTTCGAATTCCGGTCGACTTCCTTGCCGCCTGGTAAATCCCCTTTCATCTTCTCCAGAAAAAAAGTCTCACTTTGAATACTTCCTGTCCAAACTCTTAGGATCTCTACATAATTGGTAATGTAACCAATCACGATGATAAACCAAACCGAAGATCCTGCTATACATTCATGGCACCTATTGGGGGAACAGGGCTCACAAGGTAAACGGGCAACAATTAAGACAATAACAAATATTTTGTCAAAAGCATAACCAGATGCCTTTGACCTAGTTTGGACATCAGTTCAGCTGCATATCACAGTACTAGTTCTACTTCTTAACCCAGAAGGTCATGTTCTAAAATTCACTGTCTATACTGAGTATATTCAACATATGGTGAAAACGTAACATTCACAATGACATGGAAAATTTTTTTGATCTTCTTTGGACAGCATTTCAACTTCATTTCATAGCACTAGTTTAATTTTGTAAACGAAAATGGCAAATATTGGTTGAACTGAGAGCACAATCACCTACTAGGCAAGAAATCATTAAATAAGTCATCTCATCGTCTATAACGAATGCTGTGCTGCAGAATGAAGTGATGCTCAGGTGAAAGGGGGATGGGGGCACGCAGGTGAGAATCCTCCTGTGGTGATGCAGATGAGCTCGTACCAACAGAAGCTCGTGGATCATTCCTTACCGCAGCGCCTCTCGCGCACGAACATTAATATTCGGCATGACAGAAACAGGCCGGCGGCACAGGAAACCAGGACGCCTAACAATACACCGCATCGGTGTTTAAAAATACATATAAATAAAATAACAGCTGAACAATCGCAAGGTCAAAAAGAACCCCAGTACAAGACTATGCATCATGTCAGCGCTTTACAAGAAAAATTAAGTTCACGTAACAGAAACAGGTTATGAAATATATATATATATGAATTATTAAAGATATGAATTGCACATGTAAAATGTTGCAGATTACAATGTCTGTGATATCACTGATGTGACCTTGAACCAAATGTCACTGTAATTGATCTGAACCTGGAATGATTAAAAATCATCTGCTAACTAAACTTAATATTTTCATGCCAAAGAAATGATGAGAGGTTATAAAAAAATAAAATAAAAAATAAATAAAAAAAAACATTGCGAACACATTTTCGATAAAATATTTAGAACTATCCATGGAGCAAATGCTTAAGCGGATTGAAGTAAAAAACTAAACCAAAATAATAATAAAAATGATAAAAACAGCTCACTAGGTTTGATGTCCAAAATTAAGTCCAAAATGCTCACCAAGTATGATACCAAAAAATGCTGTCTAGATAGGCATCTCACCAAGTACAGCACCAAAATATGCAAATTTTGGAAATGTGGATGATCAAAAGCAGTCTAAAATCAGACACATTTTACTATAAAAATATTTACAATTATTCATTTAGTAATGTAGATAAAGAAAAAAAAATTGCAAAACATTTCAGTGGTAGATGAGAAGCTGGCACGCAACGATCTACACATTTCCAGCCAATATGGATCCTTTTATAAGTATATCTCAATTTTTTGTATTTTAAAATCTATGCTGTATAGTTTACTTTTTTGTAAAAGTGTAAAAAAAAAATATACCTGGGTCATGTTATGTTAAATTTGTGCAAAAACATGGAAGTATACAACAAAACATACTGCATTGATAATGTATCCCACAATGCAATATGATTGACTTTGACAGCATGATGATTGCACTACAAAAAATATCTGTTTAAATAATGTAGCATAATTACATAATGAGTGCAGTGTTTGCATAAAATATTCAAATGTAATAAAAAAAAAACTTTTAAATAAAACCGATTATTGGTGTTTTATAAAAAAAATATACTATTTCAGTCTTTTGATTTTCAAAATTTTAAGTTTAATCCAATGTTACTTTATTTCTGAGTTAATCACAATTTTTTTCAGTGTATATATACTGTGTAGTATGAAACAATGATCATTATAATGTAAAAACAAAAAACAAGATTAATAATTGTTAATTTTGGAATCTGCCATTTAAAAAAAAAAAAAAGTGTTTTACAAGCCATTTTTTTACAATTATTGTGAAATATACTAGAAATTTTAAATTTTTCAGTCTATATACTGCGAAAGCATATTATAATATGGAGCAAAAAGTATTAATAATCTCTTAGTTTGAAATCTGCCATATAATGCAAAAAAATTGGTTTCTAACATCGGTTTTATAAACTAATATATGGTTACCGATATATTGCACATTCTCAAGCAAATCCTCAAAAAGGGTGTAAATAAACAAGTTTTGAACGTAAATACAACATCAAACACCAAAAATAATTATTTTTTAAAACAAAAACACATTTATTGTCTTCAGACATCTCCTGGTGGTTTCCTGAACAGGCCCCTAAGAAAGAAACCTGGAGCTCCGTCAACCTCTTAAGATCAACCCTAAAGCTACATAAACACATCAGTACTGCAGCTAGATGAAGTCAAAATAAATAAAACACATTAAAGCTTGAACATATCTGTGCTTTTATACACCTGCATGTTTATTTACTCTTCATGTGTCTTATCTCTCCTTGGCCCTGGTATGCAAGATCATAACACATTTACTTCAAATATATGAAAAGCAAAACACACAGACTGTTTATAAAACACTCTTTGAGAATAAAAAGACACAGTGTCAGTCATCTGAGGCTGGTGTTTGGTTTAAAATCATTAAAAAACAGACTAAAACACTGTGGTGTGCTAACACACATGGTAAAGCTAAATGAGTTTAAACATACATACAGCATTTCCAGATCACTCAAATTCACAAGAATAACATCAGAAATCGAGATATTGTGTAGGCTGTAGGCTTACCTGTGGGATAGATAGACGTCTACGTATTTGGAGCAATGAAACGAAAAAAA
Organism: Carassius gibelio; assembly: GCF_023724105.1. Taxonomy (NCBI): domain Eukaryota; kingdom Metazoa; phylum Chordata; class Actinopteri; order Cypriniformes; family Cyprinidae; genus Carassius; species Carassius gibelio. The sequence goes on along the minus strand of NC_068392.1, from coordinate 6,627,569 downwards.
TGAGTCTAATGGCTGCTAAAGGCTGAAGTCAAAGCTGTCGGTCTGTCAGCGGCATTGAAGACAAAATATTCAAACACTTGGTAGGGAAAATAAAAATGTATGCGGTGACGTAACAATATTATACCGACAGAGGGCGCAGCGTGGCTCAATCTGTCGCACAACAATACATTTATAATAATTTTGAATGGAAATGCTGTAAATTAGGAGGCAATAATTCAAAGAGCCTTAAATATACTTTCTTATAATGACGAAAATTAATTAAATATTATTGTAATTACTATATAACACTCTTATGAAATTTATTTCATTAATAAGTAAAATATTAAGCTTTAAAGCAACTTTAAAATAAAATTAGATTAACATTTTAGTGAACTTATATTATATATAATTCTATATTTTACATAGAAAATATGCAACTAAATTTAAAGAAAACGAATACAAATTTGTAAGTAATTTGTATATAAAACATTAATAATAGTACTGTTTTGCTGCATTTATTTCAAGTATAAACATTTTTGTGGAAAAGATACGTTTTTTTACATGTCACGTGACACTATTGACCAATTGGTGGTCAGTTCTCTAGTACCGGAAGTAGAACTCTGATATCTGCTCTAGGTTTTGTTTACATTTCTAAGATCCACACAAGGGTGAAAAGAGCCCAGTAAGTGGCATTTACACTTACAACTTACTATATGTGATTAAAAATACACTTCTGCCAGTTTTATAACATGAGATATTCTGAGGCACCGTAACTTTTAAAATAAACACATCTGGACATGCCAAACACCCTTAAGGTTGTTAAGCGACTGTTTTAACCCACCGTTAGTATGCAGTTAAATGTATACGTCAATATACTGTCAATAACATAAAACAAATCTAATATACATTATTTTACGACTACAGATACTTTTTTTTAATATCTAACAAATACCACTCGTCGCACGGATATGACGTACGGTGGGTTTCATGACGCCACTTACTGTATTGCCGCGAAGTCAAGTAAAGCTAGCAGGACTTCGGTAATGATTGTCTTTTGGTGAGTGTGAATGCACTATGATAATATGATGCATAACTAGTTTTTTTTTAACTACAAATCAGAATGCATGTCATTTACTTCTGAATCTTTTTGAATGTATTTCTAATATACAGAGTATGCAAACTATAAGAAGTCAAGTCAAATGTGGTCCGAATGGGGTTTCTCTCCATGGCAAGGATGCACTTCAACTCCTTCCACAGAAACTACGAGAAAGACTGATGCCCTTCCAGAGAGAAGGGATCATTTTTGCTCTATCAATGGATGGACGGTCAGTTTAATTGAAGTTTCTTTTTTTTTCTTTTCTTTCTTTCCCTCTCACAGTGTTCTGTTTCTATTTTATCCAAAATGTACATTGTATTAAAAAAAGAGACAAAACTAGACCATATAGAAACAGAAAACTTAGAGATTAGAGATGAGTATAGCTGCTATAACATGAAACTTGTTTTTAAATACTGTTTAAATATTTATTTTTTTCATTTGTAAGTTGCTTTGGATAAAAGTGTCTGCTAACTGACTAAATGTAAACGTCATTTTTATTTTCACTTGAAAACTTCAATACAAATAACATCAATGAAATATTAAGACTTATCAAAGGAATCTCAAATCTATTCTGTTTATATTTCTGCTTATTTTTATTCCAAATGAAATCAATATACATCAAATGAAGCAAAACAAGAAAGTTACACGTTAAAAATTAGTAGAACTTGGATAACATGAATTTTGTATTTATGTTATTTATTTTTGTTCTACATTTTAAACTTTCGATACAAACAAGAAATAACTGAAATTCAAACACTGCTCAAACAAGCAGAACTTATTTAACAAATTTTGTTTTCAACCTTTTGTTTTACAATGTATTTAAATTGTAATAAAAAATGTTAAATGAATGTTAAACTGTTGCATATAACAAGTAGATTAAATGTTAAAGCTAATTAAATGAACAGAACAGAAATTTAGTTTTTAACTTTTTAAAAATAAAAAAAATTATTTAATCTTTTTTTCTACATTTTTGATACAAATAACAAATGAATGAACTGTTAAGAGTGATCTCAAATGCACACATACAACATCCATTTTCCCATGCATCAAATAATTAAGAAATCTAAATAAATAAAAAATGTGTTTTCAACTTTAAGTTCAATAATATCATTACATTTATGTATAAACCTTTTTGTATCACATGACATCAGTGAGTTATTGAACCTTGTGTCTATAAACCGAACACCATTCATGAGTGTGTGTCTATCTTTCCATCTCTTAACCTGTGCCTGGTTTAAGCAGGTGAGAATCTAATTTACTGCAGTTCTGTCAGTCAATGTTCTGGGTCAGACGGGTCAGTTCGTCGACGCTGCCGAGGGTCCTGGATCGATGGCAGGACACACACAGTTCTGTTTGGTGCAGACAGGGTTACTCACTTAATTAGGCAGACATTCAACAGGACGGATATTACAGAATCCCAAAGGAATCACAGTGGATGATGGGATGGATGTAGCTAATTATTTAAGGGAGAGAACTAAAACATAGGCTATAACTGACAGGGTTATTATAATTCATAAAAAAAAATGCTGTTACTGTTAGTGAAATAAAATAAATGTTGCTTTTATATTTACAATTTATTTAAGAATATTTATTATCAAAAGTATGAATAATAATAGTAACATTTATAAATACTAGATATATTATAAATATTATTTTGGAATATAAATAAATATTGACTGATATATTCATTAAATATATAACTATAGTTAACAAGTTTTGTATTAAAATAAGTACTGAAAAAATACTATATAAAACTATAAAACAAAAATGTATACAAATGGCAAACAAAATAACTAAAACTTACAATGAAATATAAAAAAATATAAAAACGAATTCATAAAAACAATATCTCAGTTATACCAAAATAAAAATCGACACATCATAAATATGCTATAAATAATGCATTACTGAAATAACTGCTTAAGAAAACAACTGAACAAAATGTCATGCTTAAATTAAAAATATTTATTTACTATTTTTAAAATATAAAAATATTTATTATATTTATGAGCAAAGCTGATAAGTATTATATTGTGGCATTTTATAATCAAAACGTTTCTTTCTTGTGTATTTTATAAATAAAAAAAGTGTATTTGCAGCCACAAATAGGCAGCTGTTTTGTTTTCTTTATGCTGCCATAAATAATGTGCCTTTTATCGAACAATATTGATCGAACAGCTCTAGAAAACACTTTCACACTTTCAACACTGATGGATTTGGTGTAATGTGTTTGCTGCTGATTTCTTGACATGGATGCCAAGAGTCAGTGTTTGGTTTGAGCAGCCTCAAGTTCAGCAAACCGTTATAACTGTAAGGGTATTAGTACTAAGGGTTTTCTTCCTTTAAGTGGTCTGGTGCATCTGGCCACAGAATAAACCAGCTTTTATTGACTGTAATCAAGTCTGACTGTATTCAGTGAGCCAACACTAATGTCCTCTTTAACTAGACAGGTAGTGTTTCGCACAGTGCCAGCTGCTTAGAAAACTCTCTTCAATTAATGCATATTGTCGTCTTCACTTTCATTCTCTTCATCTGATATTAAGATTGTTTGATGACCTGAAAACATCTAAATGAGTGCCGTATCCCATGATGCAACATGCTCAACTTGGCCTTCCGTTCGCAGTGAGACGTTTTTACACAAAATTTTGTTAATTCATTTTTTTAAACATTCAGGAGATATGTGACAACAATGTAGCATGCTATACTTTTTTTATTTTCGTGCAACAGTACAGTTTCACATATTATTTTCAGGTTTGAACAAAATAAAAGATTGTTTTTTTGTTTAAGCATTATGCATAACCAGTTTGTATTTTTTTTTGTGCATTTTGACAAAATGATTATTATAAAATAATGGTAGATATCACATGATTTTGACTGATTGTATTGCATGTTTATTATCTGCTAAATTTATTTTTCAGTTTTATTTCTTAATTATCTAATTATTTTTAATGCGGTTTTGTATAAAAATGTTAAAAAAAGAGGAGATAACTGGCTTCTTGAAATCAATAGATGATTACATTTAGTGCATTGCATTGTGGGATACAGTATTCTAAGCATTGCCGTACACACTGCATACTATTTTATCTAAATAAAATCACAAATAAATAAATAATAGTAATACTGTGAAATATTTTTCCAATTTAAAATAACTGTTTTCCATTTTAATATATTTTAACATGCAATTTATTTCTGTGATGCAAAGCTGAACTTTCAGCTTCATTACTTCATTCTTCAGTATCACATGATCCTTCGGAAATCAATGTAATATGCTCAAGAAACAAATTAATATTTTGGGGGAATCCGTGATACTTTTGAACTTTCGTCACAAAATCAAACACTACAGTACACCAATCTAAATTTCACTTTCCACACAGATTCATTTTGGATGCAAGGGGTTCTCTGTTGGATCTAGATACTCTTGATAACAAAAGCATCTTCGAAGTTACTACATCAAGCCGTCATGCATCAGTCACCTCTATGAAGCTATCACTTTTATTCAAATTGGCACGTGATTCGTCCTTTGTTTTTTGTTCTTGAATCTAATTTAGCGATTAATTTCCCCTTGTGTAGCGCTTTGATCCCACTAATCAGTTAGTATGCGGATTATAGCCCCAGATAATTGCTCTCTAATTAAATATGTAATCTCCACTCCAGCCAATAACCCGAGTAATCCTCTACTGTAATTACTTTATCCGTACAGAGACTCTCCGCCTACCGTCTAATGAACCGGGACAGGTGTCCACACGGCTCTGCATCATCTCCAATGACTAGCCACGTTTCATTTAATGTTTTTTGCCGTGGGAAATGAAGGTGGTTAGTTACTGTTTACTTTTCATATTAGGCTTGACAGACTTAAGAGAAAATCTCATTAACGTGAACGGTTTTAGATCGGCGTAGATTTTCAGTCAGTTAACCAGCGGAAATTTGTTAGGGTTTATTTAACATTGAATTAACGCTGACATTCTTTTTGAGCATTTATTTATTAGTTTTTCACTAATTTCGAAATTGAATGTCATACATCGTCATCTTCCTCCATGATAAATATTCAAATATACTTGCTTCGTTTAGAAATAGAAGTGGTTGCAAGGCTGCATGCAAACTGTGTATAAGCCATAGACTGTATCCAAAACATGGACGTAGTGTCCGTGACATCACCCATAGGTTTCCGAAGAGTGTTTTTGAAGCCAAAAGTAGGCGGAGCCGGCCGTCGCCATCTTGGAAGCATGTCACCGCGCGTCACTCAAGGATAATTGAAAATGGGCTAAAAGGCGGGAACTGTTTGCTGAAGCCACGCCCACCTACCCTGATGGTGGTGACAGCAACAGCAATCCACCTGTCACTCAAGTGGTCACACTCTAATTATGCAGAACTTTAAGGCTTAATATAATTTAAATGGATGAGTTATAAAACAAAGGCACTCTCCTCACAGTTGTCAATAGACCAAAACAATTTTTTTAACCAGGCTGTAAAAAAGTAATTATTTTTCTGCTGTAAAGTTAGGCATTTTAACATGGGGAGTCTATGGGATTAACTCCCTTTTGCAGCCAGCCTCAAGCGGCCAGTTGACAAATGACAGTTTAAGTCACTAACTTCCATATGGGCTCCACGAGAGACAGCGAGAGGTTGCTGCTTGGAATAAACAAGTTTGTGTAGTGTTTCTTTACAAAATGAAATCACCACCTACTGGCCTGGCATGCACAATACAGCATTTTTGTCATCTTCATGGAGCTACGTGAATGGGGATCATTTTAATGTTTCTGTCTTTTCAAAAAACTTCTCAAAAACTAAGTCTAGAATACCTTTGACTTAACTGGCTTAGACTTAACAGTTAAAATCACGGACTGTTTTAAAGAAGTGTAAATGCTAAATCAGTAAATTGACAAGTGGAGTTTATTTAACGTTGTCTAAATATTGCCACATTCTTTTTGAGCATTTAATTCGTTTGTTTTTCACTAATTGCGAAGTTTAATGTCAGATCATACCTTGTTATCTTCCTCCACACCAATTATCAGAACATATTGTTTCTTTCCTAAATTCAGAAATTAAATGAGTTGCAATTAGGTTTGCATGCAAATTGTGATCGAAACCATTTTTCCATGTTGTTTTTACTGTCAGGTCGTTAATCTGAAAGAGATCTGTTACTTTCATAAGGAAAGTATTTGAAATGCCTTGTCGAGGCAGTGGTTAGCACAAGTGCTCTTGACTCTTTGAGCGGTCAAATGATTGTTGACGTAATTGTCACAGTCTTTTTTTGACAATATTTAGTCATTCTCCACTTATGTCGATGTTTAATGTCAGATCATACCTGGTTACCTTCCTCCAAACCAATTATTGGAATCCTTGCTTAATTCAGAAACATACAAGAAAATTGAGTTGTTTTCAGTCGCAGGTTGTCTCCATCTTTGATGTCGCAACACTACAGATTTGTCGTACACGGTGGAGTACAGTTACAGCCACATGAAAAACCTCAGCAAACCAATGCAGGAAGTATTTAGTGGTGTTTGCGTTTGTTTACGTGTTTGGAGAGTCGGTTTTGTTTAATCGTGTGAATCTTTACCTTGTGGTTGGAGTAGATCTGCCTCTCATGTAATAGAATACAACCACTCTGTTTTCTAAACCATCGATTTCCATTTTTTCGCTGTCTTTATCTCCCACTTCTCTCTCTCTGCAATTCAATAATCCCCCTGAAGCAGAATTGCTTTTTTTTTTTCTTTTTTTTTTTACAGCACAAACCACACACTGAGACACAATACTTGCTCAGATGATGCAGTGTTTTAAGCTGCACTGTGCTACTTATAGCGTGATTTCATCAGCGGCTTGTTACCAGTCAAGAAGATAGATATCCACAGTTGCTTTCATATCTTGAAAGCACAAAAGGTGAACGGCAGCCATTTCTTGATAAAACCTTACTTGCGAGTTGAAATATTAGATCTAAGGCTATAGATTACAAAAGATGCCTGTGTAAACCACAATTTCCTGTAAAATAGTCGGTTATTGTTACTACTGTAAAATCATAATAAATAACGTAATTTGGGCTCTCATTCAAACTGTTTTTTTTTTCTTCTTCATTTGTCATTGGCTTTCTAAGCAATTATACTTTTATCTTTTTATTTTATTTTACCAGCCAAAAATCTAAACATTATAAATAAAATTGGGGGTGGTCTCTTTTGTTTACAAGCAGCACATCGTGCGCAACAATTTTAGGACTAACTTTTTCTTCATAAATTCAAAAACAAGTTTAAAGTGGTGGCTAATGCTTAGTTTTACCACCGTTTTACTGCAGTAACATTAAGGTATTCATAAAAGTACAAAAAAGCATTGCTGCAGTTTAAAGACATTGAGACTATCTAAACCGCTACATTACATATTATTGTTTACCACTTTAAGATTTTTGTTTCCACAGAACAGTTAGCCACAAGAGTTAGAAAGCCATGTTTATCAATGCCACACTAACGCACAACACCCTCACGCCACATTAAAGATGCTAATAAAGCCATAATGCACCAGCGTATGGACTATAACTAAATGCTAATTCATCATATCGCATGATGAAATGCTACGTGAGGGCGGATTAGCATACGCCTTGCTGACACAATTACTGCGGTTTAATGAGGCCTGAACTCTAACCCACCAATCAAACGGCTACACCGCGAGCCACTATGTGACACACAGGAGCTAAACTATATCTGTCTCTGTATCGAGCGCTGTGGCTGAGACGATCGATAGCTATTGATCTGAGATAGATGGCTGGGAAGAAGGGATACTGTACAGCCGCTCATAATTGCATCAGAGGTGCAAATAAAGGCATGGGGGAGGATTGAGAGATTATTCAAAATTTTGTTTGTAACGAAAGTGAAATAAAGCAAATTAGTGCAAATTAAGTCAGAAAACAACGGCATGCTTGTATGAAATATAGTTAAATATATAATTAGGGATGTGCATAATTATATATATATATATATATATATATATATATATATATATATATATATATATATATATATATATATATATATATATATATATTAATGTTTGATTTGAGTTTGTTGCTTTTAGTTAATTGTTCGTTAAAGAGCTGATGTAATCTATATGCTAGTTTATTACAAAATGTCGACAAAATGTAATTTTACTAAATAAATTAACTGTTTTTCCTCTTAGGAAAACAAACTTAATATATAGAGATCTTATAAGGGACGTATCCAAATTTGAAGGATTAAGTATTTTATATAAATATTGTTTTTATTTTTTATTTTGATATTGATCATTTGATCATTGATATTCCCCAACACAAGTTCCTTGCTTTTTAATTATTATTTATATATTTTATAAAAATATATGTTGGTAACTTAAGATAATTTAGAGATGATGTAACTCAACTCAAAGTAACTGCTTGTCAAGCCCTTTCATGGGGCTTTTTATATCATTTACATAATGTCTATATATTTTATATAACTTTATCTACATTTCCTTTATGAATTTTTATTTGATATTTAATCTATGTATTGTGAATTAGGAAACGTGTACTAGAATTAAGTTGATGGTGTTGTTGACAGACAAATCAGACGGAGCCTCCTTCAGGACACAGCGGTGTGTGTCGGTTGCAAGCAGCTTTATTTAAAGAGCAGTGATTAATGTGTGGAGAAACAGCACACACGCTTGAGAGACACTCGAGGTGTGTGAGAGCACATTACACAGCGCTAGCAAGTGCTCCAACAATTTGAAGGCGAAAAAAGCCAGTGGCAGGACAGAGGCTGTTAATCATCCTTTCACAGTGAGGGAGGAGAAGACGAGATGAAGAGGGCATCATAGTTGTCTCTCTCTCTTTCCATCTGTCTCTCACCTCTTTTTCTTTATTTGTGCCTCTGTCGCTCCTAGACATTTCAAGAGGTCATTTTGTTCTTTTATTGATACTGATAAAAATATAATATAGCTATATTAGTTTAGCTTATTACCTTGATAAAAAAAGTATTTGGGCCATCTCACGGTACAGTGAGGTTAATTCAATGGTACTTTGACATATAGTGGCTATTTTAGTGGGGTTTAAACCTGGAAATAAACTGAATGGCCATTTTTTCATTTTTCTGCCAACACCCCTCCCCCCCCCCACACACACACACAAACACACTCTTTTTTTATGCATTCTGTATACATATATAAAAAAAAAATAGGCCTATTTGATTTTCATGCAAATAGTTTCTGAAGATTTTTTCATCAATAGTTTTTTAAAACTTTTCAATGGTTTCTTGAATAACAGATATGCTGTACAGTGTGAGCATACTGAACACCACTTTACATGTAACAAGGCCAGTGCATTAAAACCGTTCAGTTTAATCATCGTTCTGTATTAATGAGCTGCTTTAATTGATGCGTGTGCACACACACACACACGCACACACACATATCTTAGATCGCGCTGTGCAAAAAGTAACATTCAGAAGCTCATAAACTTGTTGTCAGCGCTGCCACACGACTTATTAATCGTTTTCGAATAGCTACATTATATTTCTCAACAAGAAGGGGGTAAAATCAATGTTTTTTAAGTAGCTAAACTTAACATTTGGGAGAAAAAAAAGAATGTAGTAGTTTGCATAACCGGATATAACTGTCAGTCAGTTAACATTTCTATCTTATAAAAAGCATTGTTAAATATAACTAAATTATATTTAGTTATAGTAATGTAACGATACACTCAAGTCATGATTCGATTTGATTCTTAATTTTCTTAAAGACAAATTATAGATTAAATGTGTCCTTTTATTGTTGCTTGGACAAAATGCTGCACATTTTCTTTGTAATAGTTGAAATATAATTATAATATTATACTAATACTTAATTTATTGTTTATATTTTTTAGCATTATTTTTACTAAAATATTAATTTTAATATTCATAAACAGTAATTTAACATTATTAAAATGTAAATGCTAATATATGTATTTGATTTTAGATTTATGTTATATGTAAATATTCATGTTATATATATATATGTATGTATACACTGAACAAAATTCTAAACGCAACACTTTTGTTTTTGCCCCCAATTTTTCATGAGGTGAGCTCAAAGATCTAAGACCACCTGTGAGGTGGATAGATTATCTCGGCAAAGGAGAAGTGCTCACTAACACAGATTTAGACAGAATTCTGAACGATATTTGAGAGAAATAGGCCTTTTGTGTATAAAGAAAAAGTATTCGATCTTTGAGTTCAGCTCATGAAAAATGGGGGCAAAAACAAAAGTGTTGCATTTATCATTTTATTCAGAGTGTATTCAGTGTGTATATATATTTTTTGTTCTCGTAAAGTAAGATGGGTTTGTTGTTTGTACAATAGTTACAATACAATACTGTATTTGTACACCGTATGCAAAATATTGCATCATCATCAGCTAAATGGGCCACTTTCAAGGGAGTGTGTTTATAACGACCGTCCCGTACGTCGTTGCTGGATTCCACATTAATAATAAACCGAAAAGAGCAAATAAACAAATAAGATGCAAAGCTCTTTCATTTTGTGGTCCTGCATGTATCAGCTTCATTTGTTCCCAGTAAATCCTTGAACATCGTCCGATAGATGAGCAATTAATTTTTTCCCCCTGAAAGAATCCGCAGAAAATCAGTGTCTCTCGGCACTACTTAAAAGAAAAAAATCAAGATGAAAAAGAGGAAGCATCTCCCCTCTAATGAGTAGATCCAGTGTTTGAACAATGGATGTGGGCGGCTCGGGGAGCGGGGTGACATTTCTCTAACCAAAATGAGGAACGTCATCACCAGGATATAAACAAATGTTGTAGGCTGTTCTGCTATTTGTTTGCATCTGTCTTCAGGAGGTATTGGAAGAAACTTGAGATCTTGGTGGATTTGTCATACTGTAAACGCTAGGAATAAGAGGAAAAGTGTATACAAGATGGTCATAAAACACTTTTTTTATGTGTTCTTTTCTTTTGAAGTTGTTTGATGTAGTATATGTAATACTGTACTGTACAGTAATGATCACAAAATCCAAAAGTGCCTCCACAGTCTACTCAGATCATTCATCAAAAATAAACAGAAAAAAATTATTCGTTCAGAAATGTCAACAATAGAACTTTAAAATGATATATATATATAAAACATTTAAAAATGAAAATACAAAAAAGAAATTATTTTAATTGTTGTTTTTTATTTGTATATTGTTTTCCTATTTTTCCTTAAACTTTTAAAATATTACAAATTTAAATACAATTTTTTATATATATATTAAATATATATTTAATTGAATAATTTAAGGAATATATTGACTGTATTAAATAGTCTCCAAATTCTTAAATTCACTAAAAACATTTGAAAATGCCTTGTGAAGTACAGTAACGAAAACAGCTTTTTTAATTCAGAGGATTATAAAATGGTAATTTTTTTGGTTGACTGTTATTCTAAGTGGATGTCTGGAGGGAGCGAGGAATTCAAAAACTAAAAACTGCAAGATTGTACAATATGGATGTTTGTAACGTCTTGTTGCTGCATTGATTAGGACTCAACCCATATCTTCAACGACAACATGCTGAGGTCAGGATGCTGGGTAAAGTTCATTTAGAGGAGCAGCTTGGTGGATTCACAACCTATATTAGTTGGTTATTGGGGTCTTAAATGAATGGGCATTTTAAATAAACGCCTGTACGCCGCAGCAGGGCTCCACACACTTCTGCTTCAGGATTGAGTTTTTCCATGCCGTCGGCTGCCAGCGCGAAATTGGCCATTGAGTTCAGGTGTGCGGGAAATTATATTGAGCAATGTGCACTGGCTAGGAAGCCCAGCTTTCACAACATTGCATGGATCAATACGTGCCTCTCTGGACATTGGTTTAGGGAAGAAATTAAAAACATGATGCAGAAGATAATTATTTAGACACAACTGATTTTGGTGTTTGGGTGGGTCATCGTCTTTGAACTATGAAAATGTAAGTGCGATGTGCTTCATTAGTTTTCATTTCTGTTTTGCAGGTGCATGATTGCAGATGAGGTAAGAATGTTTTGATTTCCTTGATTCTAATTCAGTTCGGTTTTTTAGAGAGCCCAAAAACAACTAACCAGCTTCTTCTCCATCAGATGGGTTTGGGAAAGACGATCCAGGCTATTTCGGTGGCGTATATCTTCAAACAGGAATGGCCTCTGCTGATTGTGGTGCCTTCATCTCTGAAATACCCTTGGATTGAAGAGCTGGAGAAGTGGATTCCCGAACTCGACCCCAGAGACATCAACTTGGTGGAAAGCAAGGCCGATACAATGTACGACAAATTTAAGTTCGATAGAGCACATCACTTGGGTTCAGGAAGTGAACAAGTGAAAAATTGCATTGATTTTCTCCATAGTGAAATAGATTCTTAGAGTTAACATCATAGGTAATCATATTTACACCTAAAAAATATATATATATTTATATATTCAATCTGTAATTGTCACAATATTTGCATATTGCTTTTCCAGTACACAAATGCATTGCAAAGACATTTTTGAGAGAGCGCACCATCTGAAAAACATTGCATGCTATTTCAAGTGTCATATTTATATCCCAGCAACCACTAGACGTCTTAAAAATGACCATGTAATCTGAATATTAACGATCATATCAACATCTGAATGTTGTTCAAGCGGAGGACATTTGATGACGTGTAAATTGTAGCTACATTTGGACACACCGAATGGGCATCTTGGTAATCGATCGTTTAAGATTGTTTTGCAGTCCATGAAAAAAAAGGGGGGACATCGGTTAGTTGGGATCCAGTGGACCGTACTAGAGGACGTCTGCTCTGGTGGCCAAGAGATTTTTTTGCTCAAAATGAAAGATTGATTCTTGCAGACTGGGTGTGAGTTTAATCATAGTGGCAAAATTGATTCATGAAATTTATGACTGAGTACGACTTTGCAGAAGCCTCTGGAAAAGTTAGAAGAAATCTCTTGATTTATTATTTTTTTCCCCCCCTGTGTGTCACACTTTTATGAGTAGCTTTAGAATGTTATAAAATCTATTCTTGCAGATTTTCAGCCTGTAGAAATACAAAACGGCAGTAAAATCTCCTGTTCAGTGACTACAAAATTATACCACAATACAAATCACACGGCAGACGAATGAAATCAAATCACCTCCCAGGAGAGATATTAAACAAATCCTAAATTAGCTCACCTTTTACGACTGCGAATCTGGCACAAAGAATACTTTAGCTCTATCTTAGGACTGGGAGAAAGCTTGCCCTTCCACAGAGGATGCTGGGATTGATTTTACAGCCCATGCAGTCAGAGGGTCATGTTGTCTTTTTGCCTGTTATTGATGCTTCTAAAAAGAGGCTCACAAATTGCTCTGTTTACCCTGAGATTTCTGGCCCGGGGTTGAGTCGACCTGTGAAGTTGTTACCATGGCAACATCTCCCTCTGAGCTTGATGAAGGCCTGTCAGCACGGTGAATGATATTTTAACTCTAATGGCTTCTAGTGCAAAGCAGGAACACACATCATTTCCTTTCAGTGTACGGCTGGCATCTTTACAGTCTGTATCGGAAAACTGTGAGTCTAAAAAGCATCACATGCTTTTACGCCCAATGAAAACACTAATAATGTAAACTAGTTAAAATATATCTAAGTGTACACCGTTTCAGTTGTGACAGATTTGTAAGTTTGCAAGTCGTGCCCTGAAATTATTGTTGTTTTAGCAAAAAGGGTAATTTTAAATGCTAATTGTAACTAACCATGTAATTGTTTATAGTTATTTTCGATATTTGTCAAAGCCCATGTGCCCAATCGAACCTAACTTTGTTTTTAGAAGAAAGCTACCTTTTCTCAAACGTCAACATGGAGATGTTGCCTGACATTTCTTATGTGACAATTTATATGTTGTGGTTGTATATATTATAGTATAAAAAGAAAATTCTGCAATACCAATTGTGACGCATAACATTTGTAATGTGATGCATTACAACTGGAAGCTGCAAGGTTAAAATTTGTAAAGTTAAATAAAATCTTTAAATATTGTTTAGTAAATTAGTGGAAAATCCTTATTTTGTGCTCATATAGATTGTGAATAAAGTCTTTTAAGAAAATAGACATGCATAATATAATTTGGAAGTCAATGCTACCATCAACAGTTTGGCGAGTAAATGGTGACCGGTTTCATTTTTGGGTAAACAATTACTCCACATCCTTCACCCTAGTTACATCAGCAGACACTTAGGTTTTTATGTTGGACAGCATTCATTTTGGTGTGTTTTTTTTTTTTTTCGCATTATGACTCGAACAAAAAGGACAAGGTACATTTGAGAAAGCTAATAAGAATTTTGTTGCATATGTGAATTCTTAAGTTTTTTTATTTTTTTATTTTAGGAGCATTGGCACTAGCAAAGTGACTATACTTGGATACGGGTTGCTCACGACGGATGCACGCCCCCTGCTGGAGGCCCTGAACAAACAACGATTCGGTGTCATCCTAGTGGACGAATCCCACTACCTGAAATCTCGCAACGCAGCTCGTAGTAAAATATTGGTGCCAGTCATTCAGAACGCCAAGCGTGCCATCCTTCTAACTGGCACCCCGGCGCTGGGCAGACCAGAGGAGGTATGGTTTCCTCCAAATCTGTTTGTCATTTGCTTTGATTTATTAAGCCATTTGGTAATATGCAGCATGGTTTTGTTTGAGCTAAACCAGGAGGAGATCTTGTCATTAGCTGACATATTTCCCATACTCCAGTCATCGCTCATGTCACCCAAAATTGCGAGTGCGATAATATAATAAACTAAAAGTTTTGATAAGTTCCCCCGTCAACATTACCTCTAAGTTATTAAAATAATTTGTTTTACTATTGTACTCACTATAAAATTATCTGATTACTACATGAAGTTCTTGTGCGGCACATTAGTTTACATTGGGAATAAACATTTAATGTCATTCTCATATTTTCTGTAAAGTGACAGCATGAAATTTGTCACACAGTTACTATCTCGCTGGTCTAATGACTCACTCGGAGCGAAATTAAATTAATCAATCAAACAAGAGATCATTTTCTACGTTGATACTTTATACAGTGCACCAATGTCGGATATTTTATCTCATTTCATGTGGTTTTGTCCACCTTGTTCTGTTTGCCTCGATATTACGCTAGCGGGGGTGTTTATTTAACCCATTGACCTCTGTTGAGGTGGATTATCAATGCCAAGGGGAGACGTGAGAAAAAATGAGGGTATTTTAAGTGAATTTAGAGCCACATCTCTGAATGAGATGGAGGGAAGAGAGAGAGCGCTCTCTCTTTCACAGGTCTCAAAAGCACAATGCTCATCTCTGCTATTATTGCTCTGTCCAGAGGTGTGCCAGTAATATTTGTAGTTTCCACAATCACCGTTGTCATCACACCGTCTCACTCTGTTCCTCTTTCTCTTGCTCTCTTTTTTCCCAGTCCTTTTCATTTTTTTTTTTTTATATATTCTGTGGGTCTTTGCTTTCATGTCACAATCTGTGACTCTGTCACGCCGGTTTTAAGAATGCAAGAATCAGGCTGCTGTGTTCTAGTAGATTTTAATCTGAGTGGATACATTTAAAGGGATAATTCATCTCGAAAAAATTAAAATGAAATTATAATTAGAAGTTGTTCCAAACTTGTATAAATGTTCTTTCTTCTGTTGAAAATAAGCCCCTTTCACATTGAGATTACGGATAATACACGGGTAATGTGTCCCGACAATTGTTCCCTGAACATTAGATTTTGGTTAATTCACACTGCCAGTGATATTACGTAATCAGTGGGCCCTATCATACACCCGGCGCAATGCGACACAAGGTGGAGAGCAAGTGTGTTTGCTAGTTTCAGTCTGGCGCTGTTCGCATTTTCCCGTCCAGCGCCACGTCGTTTAATTAGCCAATGCATTTGTGCCTATTTAAAGAGCGTGTTAGTATAGGCGGGTCCACAACGCGCGTACACGCTGCTACTAATTTAATATATATATATATATATATATGGCGCACCAACCGTTTTTCCGTCTTTAAAATAGCAAAAGTGGATTTTGACACGCCCTGAGTGCACCTTTGCCGTGCGCTTTACACTTTGCGTTTAGATCGTTAAAATAGGGCCCACAGTGTGCGTTCACACACAACCCGTAAAGGTCCCACAATGACACGTGACATCACGATCTGATGTGTAATGTATGAGTCGAAAATGTTATGCTAACGAATGTTAACTTTCACTTAAGCTGGCGGACTGATCTCTGCTTCATTTATATTTTTCCGTCATGAATGTTATTCTGCCATCAAACCACCTAGTAAGAGAGTTGCACGAAAACGTGAGTCATTACTACGAGTCTACGACACACCCTTTACGACATTTATTCTGGCTTTTGTTCACACAAAGCTTGTTCCGTGGCTGAACCCAGCAATGTTACTTGGTCCCCAACCCGGGATTGATCCTGAAATCAATCCCGGGACTTGTTTGCATTCACACATAAGGCAATCCGACAATTTTCTGGGACCAATGTGCAGTGTGAAAGGGGCTATAGAAGATATTTTGAAGAATGCAGCTAATCAAATGGTTGATAGTTCCCATTGACTTCTATAGTATGGAGAAAAATACTATGGATTCAGTGGCGACCATCAGCTGTTTGGTTCCCAACATTCTTCAAAATATCTTCTTTTGCTCAATAGAAGAAAGATTCAAACAAGTTTGGAACAACTTGAAGGTGAGTAAATGATGACAAATCTGGGTGAACTGTAACTTAATTTGAAGTTTGAAAAATGATGGTACAACAATGTAGTCCTGTGTACCTGGGTGTCAATTGTTCAAATATTGAAACATTGAAAATTCATCTTCATATACATTTGCAGTGAACAAAAAACATGGGCAGTGAATTCTAAAAGACTTTGGTCAGAGTGGACACCATATTTAGTTTGAGGTATACGAAAATGACTCTAGACAGGCGATATATGAAAAGAAAATATTGTTACTTTTTTTTTACGATATTCAATATATATCTCAATGTGTTTTCATTTGCATTTAAATAATAAAACTACAGTTATTTTTTAGCTAAGAACACAAGTCTTTCCACTGTCTCCACTGAAACTATGTTCCCATTTCCACTAAAAACCCCCTCAGATGGGCAGCTATTTGCTGAAGCACAAAGGTATTTCTTATATATATATATATATATATATATATATATATATATACACATACATACCAAAGACTTATACACTCTCTCTGTCTATATTATGAAAACTGGTAAAACAAATGAGAAATATTCTAAAAATGTAATTCCTATTAGTAATTCCTCATTGCCATAGCCTATGTTTCTCTGTTCACACAACAGCGATTGAGTTTTGTATTTGCGTGCGCATGGTTGCCTGAATCCTTTCATACTTAAAATGTGCGACGCATATGCATGACGTCAATGTTTTCAAAGATGGCGATGGCATTTTCAGAAACTTCAAAACGCGGTTGTCATGTAACAGGCAAAACGCATACAATTTTTCCAGTTTTTGGCTAAAAATGTTGTCATGTAAATGGTTCCTCAGTCTTCAGGAAACAAAAGAGATGGAAAGCACCAGACTCAGACGGCGTTACACCAGACTGTCTGAAAACCTGTGTGTTGCTGTTGTCTCTGTGTACTTGAAGCTTCTATCACCAGAACAAATTCCTTGTATGTGCAAACATATTTGTCAAAAAAGCTATTTTTGTTTCTGATTCTGAACATCAATGCAAATTGTTAACAGTGAACATTAGGTATTCCATATGCAAATAATTCACAAAGCCATTCTTACAAGCAGAGCAAATTTCTTCGCAAATTGTTCACAAAACCATTTCTTCATCTTTTTGCAAATCATTCACAAACCTTGACGAACATTACAAATTCAAATGTGAATCATTAACAAAACCATTACAAGCTAATTGTTTGTGCCAGTCATTCTCAAAACCATTATGAACAGAATGAATTCCATTTACAAATAATTTGTAAGACCATTCATACAAAAAAAGAACAGACCGAATTTTAGTAAATGGTTCATAAAAACCATGTTTTATTTAAAGTGTTACATTCAATTCATTATGAATGGTTTTCCCAGTTTTAGATGTGAAATTAATTCTGCTCGTGTTTTAATAAAATCCATTGAACAGACTCGGTTTAGACCCAGTTTATTGACCAATACATTAAGCAGGAAATACTGAAGGCTTCATTGTGAGAGCTGCTATTTTCCTTCTTTAAAACGTTCACCGGACAAAAGCATTACCAAAATGTACATCATTACATATGCAAAGACCTCTCAAGATGACTCTTGTGTGCGTATTGCGGGAGTCTTGACCGCCATTGCTTCTCTAATCACTTTGAAACATCTAGCAGAACTTCTTACGACAGACACAACACAAGTGTTTTCTTACATTATCAAGATAACCACTGTTAAGTTTATACTGTGCGTAATGTGCACTGTGAGACTTTCTCGTAGAGGAAGCAGATTTGCATTTTATGAACTTAATACCCAATTTAATTAGCGGAGTATTTGTTTTCACCAGCCCATAAACAGAAATCTGCTGACCGATTTTCAATAAACTCATGATTGCAAAGGCCCAAGTTCAGAACTATAAAAGTGTCCCTCTTTCTAAAGTTTTTTTTGTTGCCATTGGAAGTTACTAGTGTAAAGTTAGTTCTGTATTTGACATTTATGATGTCGCAATGATTGATGTTTTGATCTCTTGATCTCTCTTTCAGCTCTTCATGCAAATCGATGCTTTGTATCCACGGAGATTTGGAACCTGGACCGACTACGCCAAAAAATACTGCAACGCCCACTACAAGTAAAAACACTTCTTTACTGTACAGTACAGCATTCAAATGTCAATTTAATAAAAAGCATCAATGGCAAACAGTTTATGTACATAGAAAAGTTGAACACAAAAAATGGCTATATTTATTTAATTAAGAGAGTTTTAAATTAGAAGACAAGTTGTTTGCACTAAATTCTTTTTTTAGCATTACGGTTTTGTTATTGTTGTTTATTCGCCATGCAACTTGAGGAAGTTGTCATTTCAGATGCAGGGAGAAATACAAAGAAATATTGTTTGTAAAACCATTCTTTCGAGCAAAGCAAATTGTTTGCAAAACCAGACTTACATGCAGAATGAATTTTTGTAAAACGTTCGTAAAACAATTTTTATGTGTACTGCAGATGTCTTTGGAAATCATTCGCAAATTCATTATCATGAGCAGATCAAATTTGTGCAAAATGTAAAAAAGAAAAAACATTCTTACAAGCAGAGCAAATTTCTCAACAAATTGTTTGCAAAACCATTTTTGAGTAAAAAAAAAAATGTATGCACGATGTTTGTAAAAATCATTCTTACAAGCAGAATGATCTTACATATTGGATATCTTACAAGCACATTTTTCTGCAAATGGTTCGTAAACCCATTCTTATAAGCAGAATGTAACAGTGCAAAATATTCGAGAAAATTAACAAACAAAACAAATTTTTCTTCAGTTTACCACTTTCCACGTTGAAAATTCCTGATATTCACACACAAATATATTGTGCGAAATAGTAGCATTTTTATTATATTAAAGCATTTTCATTGATAATTTAAGTATTTAAAGAAATAAGCTTGCCCACCATCTAAGCTAATTGCAATTCATTCTGCGATTTATTTACAATGTTAAACAACATTTTACATTTGCAACACAAATTTGTAATCCCTTAGAATGCTTTCTAGGTAGACAGCTGACTAGGGTTTGCTGCAGAGCTAATTTGCCTGTGTGTGTGTGTGTGTGTGTGTGTGTGTGTGTGTGTGTGTGTGTGTGTGTGTGTGTGTGTAGCGGAAGCATTAATGTGACGCTCAGATATGACTTGTGTCATGAAGATGAGTGGTGTTCAGAACATCTGAGAGGAGTTTTGTTCCTGTGTTGTTCTTATCAAATCTACAGCAGAGAACTGAAATGACAGCGATTCACACAAGGGTCTCCGAGTACAAATTAATCTACAGAGGAAAAGACTCAAAAGCGCACACACAAATTCCTGTCAATCATTCGTATACGCGGCAGTAAATATAAAACAATCATAATTAAATCTCTCACACATGCACACACACACATTTAAGACAGAAAAGCTCTCATTACAATGATAATACCTGAGGATTTTTGGAGAAATGAGGTAGCTATACAGCAAAAGTGTGTTTTACGAATGAGTAAAATGTCTGTTTTCTTGTGCAGGTTTTTCGGGGCCAGAAGGCAGTGGGACTGTCGTGGCGCGTCTCATTTAGACGAGTTACACCAGCGTCTGAGCGAGATTATGATTCGTAGACTCAAGAATCAGGTGTTGACTCAACTACCACCCAAAATACGCCAACAAATTCCCTTCGACCTTCCCAAAGATGCTGCCAAGGTATGCAGTGAACGTTTCCAAGCAGTTTCACAGTTCAAAATATAAATAGCATGTGGTTACCATGGTCAGTACCATGTTTTTATTTTATTTATTTTTAAGTACCATGCTTATTTATTTTTTAAATTAATATATTTATTTGCTTTAAATTAATTTTACATTTTAGATTTTTAACAAATTGATACATTGTTGATCAATAATTATTCTATATAAATAAACAAATTTAAATCTAAGTTGTGAATTTAATTATTTATTTATACATACATTTTACTAGTAATTAAAAATACCTAAAAATAGAAGGAAAAATACTTGCATCAAAAAACAATAATGATTAGAAAATGTAATGTTTATAAATAATTTATAAGTGGATTTCTATATGCATACATTAATTTCACCAGTAAGTAAATAAATAATACTGTAAAACACTGAAAAATAAAAAAAATAAAAATATTAGAATATAAAAAAATATTAATGATTAAATGAAAATAACAGACTTTTTCTAATTTATATTGATTTCTTTTTTATTTTACATTAATATACTAGTAATTAAACTGTTTCAATGCTTAAAACAAAAACCGTAAGAAGGAAAAAAAAAAAGCAGCAAATCTTTTAAAAATCATTTTTATTAATTTCTTTTTTTTTTTTTAATCTTACTAGTAATTAAATTAACACCATAATTCTAAAAATAGTTAGAAGGGGGGAACATTTATTGAATACAACAACAACAACAAAAAGAAAATTTCCAGGAAACCCTTTTTTTTCATAATTTCTGTATCATCTGTATTCTGAATTTCTTTTTTCAAAAGTTTACAATCATTTTACTAGTAATTGAATTAGTTAATTAATAAGTTTCTTTTTAATTAAATTATTACCTAACCTTTTTGTCATTTCTAAATTGTTTTTGTGTATACATTAATTTTACTAGTAATTCAGTTAATACACTAATCTAAAAATAAGAAAGCTTGCATAAAATAAAAATCTATTTTTAATTTATTAAATTGATTTCACTAGTAATTAAATGAATACTTATAAGAGAAAACATGTAAATAGAAAAAGAAAACAGCAATTTCACATTAAAAAAACACCAACAAACAAACACAATTAGCAGTTTCTTGTTATGGCATCAATATTATCCTCTCCAAATTAATTTTTCTGTATTTTCTCTCTTCTCTTTACACATTTTTTCCCATCACTTGTTCTGAACTAACAGAACAAAAGCAGTTAAATATAGTGATTTACCCCAGTACAAACGCCCCGTGCCTGTTGCTAGGCAATAGTATCCGATTAACACAAATTATAATTTCATCGCACTTGTCTCTGATCACTCTTTTATTTCCACATCTTTTTTTCCCCCTTTGGCAGCCGAGCGAGCTGCCAGCATGTTATTCAGACAGGAATTGACGTTAGTAATCATCACATTCTGTTCTGCTTATAATTGCTGCATGGTCTAAAAAGAAAAAGAAAATGTCAGAGGTGCTCGTTTCTCTCGTTATTTCATTTCCACGTGAACTTTCTGTGGACCAGGGCGGCAATGTGTGAGAATCCTTCAGTCTGGCTGAAGATAAAGCCATTTTATTCCCTTCTGTGTATCGCGGAGGCTCTCGTTTTCCTTGCGATTATTTCGCCTGGCTTTCTCTCTCTCTCAAAGTAATGAGTGTGTGTGGGCAAGAGTGCTTGTACAGCAAGTTTTGAGTGTGTGTGTCAGATTTCAGAAACACAAAGAGCAGCTCACCTGCTGTAGGACCTCATAAATCATCTGCTGTCAGCACAACCTCTCTCTAACACACACACACTCACGCTGTCTATGTTCTTTTCATAACCCAAATCTCACCAGATCACTTTTAAAATTAATGACCTGTGTTTTAATGAACAGTTGGGCAGAGCAAACACACACCCTGCGACTCGTTCACTAGCTAACCTCACGGTCTAATTTACATATTTATATTTACAAACACGCTAGATGTTCGGCAAAGCAGACATGAGAAGCCAGTTGTTTGGTTTCTTTTGGTTAGGAAAGGGTGTTTGTTATTCTGTGTGTTGATGTTTGGTTGGTTTCCGTTTCGTCTAGCTAAATGAGTCTTTTGTATTACTTTTTTTATATTTATTTGCACCTTTAATACAATATTTCACAGCTCAGAATATACAGAAAAAAATTATAACAGTCAAAATCCTAAGAGTAAATCCAACTACAAATTACAAATTGCAATAATGTTTAAACAGAGGTTGAGTAAGTGCATTTATTCCGCAACCACAATTGCAAACAATAGTCGAAATCTCATGACACTCAACACACTTAAATGACACTTTCATTTAAGACAAACATCTCACATGGAGATCGCTGAACTTCAGCTTAATTGTTTGTCCATGTTTTTAGATCATCGTCTGCACTTCCGCAATCTGCCAGATTGAAAAAAATAAGTAAAACATCGGGCAGAAAACGTATCCTTTTAATAGAGAAGCTCTGATTTGGGGATTTTGAACTACGCACACATGAAAACTTGCGTAGTAGAGGCATGTACAGCAGTTTCCCCACGAAAATAAAAAGAGATTGTGTAGTTTTCATTTTTTAGAATACATTTAAGTCTCGTCTTTTATCCTCAAATATATTTGCATGTTGATATAATCAAAGTTTTCGTTTATTGACCTAATTGTTGTCTTTTCATTGTCTTCATTTTAGAAAATTTTTCAACATAGTTTTCATTAATGAAATGAACTATGTAAAAACAAGGGGGAAAGAGCACAAATAATGACAGTAAGCATAGAAATAATTAGTTTTAAATCATTTCTTCCTCGATCTTAAATTTAAATTATATTATAGCTGATTGAGAATTATTCTCCATGTTTTTGGTGTTTCTATTAATATATAGGCCTACACTACAAAAAAATTAAAAATAAAATACAATTAGTCAAACTGTAGTATACGTTAGGGCTGTCACAATATCAGATTTTTCACAACACAATTATCGTGGCCTCAAAAATCCATATCGATATTTCATGGTATCTATAGAAATCTTGAAAAATAAAACGATTTTTTACCGATGAATCACACCATTGAATACGAAAAGAACAAAAACACTAGCAGATAACTAAAATGCTAACCCTTTTTACTTTAGCAGTGTCAAAGTAAGACAATTTATGAAAACATCTACATATTTTTACTCTTGAGTTATAGTGTTTATCGAGTGTTTGAAATAACTTATTTCTATGAACTGATTCTTGTATTATAGTATTCTATTCAGTTAAAAAGGCCATTTCAATTAGCATTGCGAAATAAATATAAATTATCCGTAGGAAAATACCCAAGACAAACAAAACCAAATACTGTTATAATCGTGTGCTGATTCTCATCATGATTCATCATACAGAATATTTCTGACTGCATTTTATTCAGCTACAGTGACAGCTGGATGCCTTTGTCCATATAAGGGATTTCCTGGAAAGTAATTTGTTTTATTACTCCCATGAGTCTCGCTTGTGGACTTTCTGTGCGAGGGAATGAAAAAGTATGGATGAAACAAATGGCACGTGAGAGTTATTATTATTATTATGCGTCATGTTATCATATGCGCACTATTCTGTTTCGAAAATATCACCAATAACAGTTTATTACGACATTCCTGAATAACATGATAACGATATTTCATTATTTAAACATAACGATTATTGCCAATACTGGTATATTACGCCTGTGGCTCTGTTTACACCAGTGCGCTTTTGTTTTAAAATGGCATTTTTAAA
The DNA here is from genome assembly GCF_023724105.1 of Carassius gibelio. Taxonomy (NCBI): domain Eukaryota; kingdom Metazoa; phylum Chordata; class Actinopteri; order Cypriniformes; family Cyprinidae; genus Carassius; species Carassius gibelio. The sequence continues at coordinate 6,603,391 of NC_068392.1, read as the reverse complement.
TTAAAACGAACGATTAGAAACGTTCTTCGTCCAAACTACACAACCGAAAACGTATGTTGCGTGGTCATTCATGCAGGTACAACAATGAGCATGATGTTATTGTTTACGTACACGGTCATCAAGGATACGCAGAGCGAATGTTGGCAGCCATGCCATCGTTTTCAAAAGTCTCCAGTTTGGTCCATCTATCTATCTATCTATCTTTCTGTCTCTTCTTTACCTTTGTCATTTCATTATCAGTAATGTTATACATTGTAAAGCATGTAAAGAGCTCTGGGCTGAATAATGGTTGTGTCTCTTTCTTAAGCTCCGTTTCCTTCATTCACTGCTTGACTTCCTGTCAGTCTGATGTCCAAACACTGGCAGCACCTCACAGGTAGTGCAAGAGCGTTTGTGTGAAGGGAGATGGTGAGGATCTGCATTTGTTTTAGGGGCAGAGCAGGACTCTGTGTGTGTGTGTGTGTGTGTGTGTGTGTGTACGCAGGAGATTTATAGCGCCGGCACAGTGTGTTTCCATCTTCCACTGCTGCTGTCACTGTAGCGCTATAATTGGGCAGGTCACATGACCCAAAAAGTCGTTCTGCAACTTCAGGGAATTGTGTCTCCTTCTCGCTCCCTCTACCCCTCACTTTCTCTCGTTCACACTTCATCTATCTTTATTTTCTGTTTTCCTTGCTGCTTTTTGCCAAACACTGGGAAAGTAGGACAGTTTAGGATATCATTAATTGTGCTGCCCTTTATGGATTCACTTTCTCTCTCTTTCTCACAGGAAGCGAGTGCTAGTTTTGAGCAGTGGGAGAAGCTGATGAGCTGTGAGAGTGAGAATCAGTTTGTGGAGGTGATGAGTCTCATCACACACATGTATAAGCAGACCGCTGTTGCCAAGGTAAAACGTGTGCAGAATCTTCAAGATGTTTATTTCTCATTTCACATCGCATTAATGTCTAAAATGGCTTTAGATCTCAATGCTGTAGAACTTTGTGCATTTCCTTTTCTTTTTATAAGTACTTTTTTATGCATTTCCATTTCTTTGGGTATAAGTTTTGTGATCCTTTGACCACATCTTGTTTTTTTTTTTGTTTTTTTTAATAACCGGTCATGAGCTTATCTTAGAAAGTTAAATGCCGAGAAAAAAAAAAAATATATATATATATATTTTTCATATAGATAATTTTGTCTGTGTTTAGTACAGGGCTATTATAATAAACATCAACTGAAATATATATTTAAAAAAACTTTAATATTTTTTTTTTTTTTAAGTAACCGGTCATGAGCTTATCTTAGAAAGTTAAATGCCGAAATGAAAAAAATAAAAAAATATATATTTTTCATATAGATCATTTTGTCTGTGTTTAGTACAGGGCTATTATAATAAACATCAACTGAAATGTATATTTAAAAAAACTTTAAATTAAAATGAGAAATCTTGCCTTGGCAACTATCTGAAATAAAGTTAGTTCAACTTGCTGTACAAAACTAAAACAAAAAAATAAAAAAAGCGATATAGACATATTTAAGGGAAAAACTGCATGGATGACAAAACATACAAAAAAGTTGTTTTAAATCATAACATTATTATTAAGCAAGCACATTTCTCCCCATTTCACTGCCATAATGGAATTTATATATATATATATATATATATATATATATATATATATATATATATATATATATATATATACCCTCAATCAGGCAAAAATCATAATCCTAAACGCATCAAATGTAAGATCACGCCTCTCCTTAACAACCCTTTCTTTAAACCAAACCATTCCTGAACCGCATCCACCTCTGAGTAAAAGAACAGTCAGCCGGCCCTCATTTCAACTTCAGCTCTTTCTCTGAATGCCATCAGAATAAGGGCCATCTGCAGTGAGCTTCCCTCCTCTAACGATGAGGGACAGCGTGAACCCGCCACTAACGACCACCATGGCAACCGGCCCTTCTGTTCTCCACATCAAACACCCGCGGCATTGCCATGGGAACGAGCTCCGGGAGGGCCGGACCGACCTTAATGCTGACCTTTTTGATCGCCCCGACATCTCTTCCTGCAGATCTCAGCCTTAACAAGGTGTTTTTATGAGCTCCAGACGAGACCCGCCGCAACTTTCGCAGATTTTTGCATCACTCACATGAACTTTAACGTCACAGTTAAGTGACTTTGCACAGGTTTGTCGTTAAAAAAAGAAAAAGAGAAAGACACTTCATTCCACCAGGAGTTTTGGATGTTCTTTCTTCTAAAAAGATTTAAGCTAGAACCACTTTATATCATCCTCCTGAGCACAGCATGTGTCTTGAATGAAGCTTTCCAGTGTGTGTGTGTGTGTGTGTGTGTGTGTATCAAACAATATAAAAGCTGTGTGTGTGTTTAATTTGTCAAACATGTGTTCTGGTCCCCGCTGCTCTTGTCCTCTCCTCTTTTTCATTTATTGTTGCCGCTGAGATGATATCCTCTCTCTCTCTCTCCCTCTTTCTCTCACTCTCTCTCTCAGGGCAGAAATATGCGGTGTCAGGAATGGTGTCACTTTTTGAAATCACTGTTTTTGCCAAGCGAAAATGAGTGAACCGGAGCCACCGCTCACACACGTACACTCGAGGCTGTAAAAAAGCCTTTGCGCTCCTTCACAGACAGTTTCCAGCACCAATTAGGCAATATTAAAAAGGCAAAACTCTTCAGTAATGAGAAGCCCAAGTGCAGCTTTGAAACTCAAGAAAAGAGGACTGGCTTCCGGCAAATGACTCCGTGCACTGTTCATTTAACAGCTACTCTAACCATAACAGGCATTAGCTGACGAGTTCATCTCACGGTTAAGGGATTTTGAGGGGTTTTTTTTTTTTTTTTTGGAGAGGGAAAAGATGATCTCACAGGATAAAAGGAGATTTGGGATTAAAATGGCAAAACAACAACAAATTTTTCTCATTTTTAGAGGTTTGATTGAAAACTATCTGCTTTATACTTCAATTGTTACCATATTAGAATATTAGAATTCTTAAAACATTCCATTTTTTTTTTTAAATGTTAGAACGTTAGAATTCCTAAACTGCATTTCCTGGCTGGATCACGATATGAATTTTTCTTTCCATCTCTCCCAGGCCGGAGCGGTGAAGGACTATATAAAGATGATGTTGGAGACCGAACAGCTGAAGTTTCTGGTCTTTGCTCATCATCTCAGCATGTTGCAGGCGTGTACCGAGGCTGTCATCGAGGTCAAGGTGTGTGTGTGTGTGTGTGTGTGTGTGTGTGTGTGTTTGTGTGTGCACTGAGACTCTAGTGAAAGCAAATTTATGTCAGCACATCAACACTTCATTAAATCAGCCAGAAGCAAAGCCTGTCACACTGCCGTCCCAACACACACACACTGACCCATTCAGAGAGAAAGAGAGGTGGATGTTTGTGTGTGTGAGCTGAATGAGAGACAAGGCCAAAAAAGTGGTTGTGTAAAAGTGAAAAAACTGAAGGGGCTTGACAGCACTAAAGGAGGTGAAGGAGAGCGTGTTGATTCCCTGGGTAGAGTTCATTCTTTGCTTTAACACATTCCCTCAGTAGGGCACTGGTTCTTACGTACGGCAAAAGAATAGGTCAGAGTCGTGCTGTCAATCAGGTGAGTGTTTGTTTATGAACCACGAGTTTAAAAGTTCATGCAAAAATGTCAATTTTGTCATCATTTACTCACCCCTGTACCAAAGCTAATGACTTAATCGCGAGGATTCAAAATTAGAGGAGTTTTAAATATCGTGCTGTCGGAAAGATTCAAAATGATTCATAAAAGTATCATAAAAATAGAATATATGACTTGTGCACTTTATTTCAAATCTTCTAAAGTCATGTTAAGTCATCGGTTTCCTTAACTTTTTTTTTAGATAGATAGATAGAAAGAGAACATGGAAAGGATGATTTCCAGGCCTGGAAAATAATAATATTTCGAAGATTGTCAACAAAAATGTATTTAAAATTCATAATTATTTATTTGGTTTAGATCTTTAGATTCAAATCAGTTGGTCCATTTCACAAAACCAGACTTTTTCAAATTGTACTGATGAGGTTTTCATATTCAGCTGACTGATTCAGTGATCCAGGTCTAAAAGAATCTTCAAGAACTTTGATGTGACTCAGGCGTTGGTGCACTTCTGAATGGTATCGGCCCAAAACTTGCATTGCATCATTTGACAAATCCATTTTTGTTGTCTAACAGCACTGATGAAATGCCTGTTGATTCATCTTTTACCACGATCCGTTCTTCTTGTCCCTGTTCACACAGCGGCACGCTGAAAACACTTTGCACCCTAAAGAGCGCGGCTGGTTGCCGACACGGTGTCTTCACAGATGTCTCACTGTTTTAATGAGAGCTTGTTTTGTCAATTTCCTCATTTTTTTTTGGCCCCCAGCCCCCTCTCTTTTCTCATTTCTTGTTTTGCTGCTCTCTGGCCAGACGTTTGATCCCAAACACTGTGAAGATTTTCTTCGGCTTTTCCTTTTTTATCTGTCCTGCCGTTAATTGGTGCTTATGAGTCTTCTGGGGGAAGAGGGGGCCTCGCACCAGTAGGTGTGATCGCACGCAAACGGGACAGCACATGTGCTCAGACTTTCTCACACCTGTCACACTCCTCGCACCATGAGCGAGAGATGGGAATAAAAGTTAGGCAGGAAGCTAAAATTAACACGTGTGTGAAAATTTCTGAAGTTCAATGTGGCTGAGAGAGAGGAAGGTGTTGTACACCGATTCACCTGTGTTTTACAGCTGTCAGACGATGGTAGGAAGATGATAATGTACTGAAATGCACTAAAAAGTTGCCAACTTCTAACTGTAAGTGTCACTTTTGCACTGAGTTTCGACTTGAGTGCATTAATGCTCTCTGAACAAACACAGATCTGCAAATCTCAGTCTTTATTACATCAAGTGTTGTTTTAATGAAGAGTTTTGTTACTCCTCTCAATGCTATTTTGATTTAAAGGTGCAATTTTTGACTTCATTAAAAAAGCTTTTACACATAAATAAAAGAATGAAAATGTTAAAAACCAGAATTTACTTTGGACTCTCTCTTTTCTGCATTATTTTCCAGGCAAGTTATATACGCATTGATGGCAGTGTCCCATCTGCAGAGAGGATCCAACTGGTGCATCGTTTTCAGAACGATCCAGACACGCGCGTGGCCATACTAAGTATACAGGCAGCTGGACAGGTAATGAGTACTCAACTTTATAAAAAATCTTGTAACACCTCAACCTTATGGGCATTGTGCTGCTGTTTGTAAAGCAGTGGGCAGCCATTTTTATGCTGCGGCGCACGGGGAGTAGTTGGAGGTTCAGTGCCTTGCTCAAGGGCACCTAAGTCGTGTTATTGCCGGCCTAAGATTCGAACCCACAACCCTAGGGTTAGGAGTCAAACTCTCTAACCACTTAGCCATGACTTCCCCTCAACGACTCCATTCCTCTATATAATATCACAACCTCATAAGCAATTTAACATTCCTCTATACAGTACATCTCACAACCCAACCCGATTTCACGGCAGTTGGTACATTTTTCACGAGGTGGCTTATTCGTACGAATTCGTACGACCACACTCGTACAAATGCATAAAATTTTTGCCAAATCATACGTATGTTACGAGTTGCACAATTCGTATGAATTTGTACGAATGATCTACACCTAACCCCGCCCCTAAACCTAACCGTCACTGGGGTTTAGACAAATCGTATAAAATCGTACGAGTGAGGTCGTACAAATTCGTCCGAATAAGCCACCTCGTAAAATAGGTACGAATTGGTCGTAAGATAGCGTTGCACAACCTTGTAATAATGAACCTTGTGAATATTTTAATGTTATTCTTTACACTGTACTCAACCTTGTAACATCACCTCGTAAACATTGTAACATTCCTCTATACGGTACAAAACACAACCTCGTAAACATTGTAAGTTACTTGGAAATGTATCACACAACCTTGTAACGCTCAATCTTGTATGGAAATGCTTTACAGAACCTTGTAACATCTCCACCACGTAAACACTGTAACATTACTCTATAAAGTACATCATACAACCTTGTATGAACAGAACCATCTCGTAATACTCAACCTCTTTATCAGTTTAAATACATAACAGTCATAACACCCTAATGTCATAAACAATGTACTGTTTTTTGTTCTGTACATAGCGTCAATACACTGTAACTTCACAAACACTGAACTGTTTGTTTATACTTTCTCAAACATACTTTGTAACATCTCAAACACTTAATCATCACACCATACTTAACAACCTCGTAATGCCTCAATCTTGTAGCATCATACTTTATTCCTCGCGCAACCTTGTAGCACTCAAGCGTGTCAACCTCATTTACTTTACTTTTTCGGTTAAATGAAATATTGATGTCATACTCGTAACACTCAACCATGTAAACACTGTACTCTATTGGTTACATTTTAGACAACTTTGTAAACCTATTATTTTATTATTTAAACATCTCGCAACCTTGTAACACCTCAACATTGGATAAACATTGTAACATTTAACATTATTTACATTGCACTGTTTTTCTTTATAATACCAGTTCTGCAGCCTCCTAAAACCTCAACCATGTAAATGTACGCTATGCGATTGAGATGTTACGAGGTACATTTAATCACCCTACCTTCACACAACCTTGTAACACCTCAATCTTGTAACATCTCACTGTTTTTCTAACAAACTTGTAACACTTTCAAATATGTCAACCTCAATAACTTGCAATATGCATATATTGCTGTCATACTGTATGTATCAGATGTATCTGCTTGTTCTCAGGGTCTGACATTTACGGCCGCGTCTCATGTGGTCTTTGCTGAACTCTACTGGAACCCAGGACACATCAAACAAGCAGAGGACAGAGCACATCGCATCGGGCAGACCACGACCGTACACATCCACTACCTCATCGCCAAAGGAACCTTTGACACCGTCATGTGGGCCATGTTAAACAGAAAGGTAGAGCAACCTTCAGATAAAGAAAAACTATAAGCACTCACTGTCATTTTGTGAACATTTTTAAAGTGTAGTTTTGAATTGATGTAAACTTAGTTTCCAGATTTGTCAAAGTACTCTTAAAATAATCAATATATAATTGTCTTGGGACTAAATTAAGTGGCGAAACAACTTCGGAGAGACTTGTTTGGAAAATTTACTTTCATTTGCTGAGATTGTTACGAATGATATTGGACAGGAAACGGTTACGGGCAGCGCTTTGAACGGAAAGAAGGAGTATTTGAAAGCTGAGTTGGGAGACCAAGAGAAATGGGACTTTCTGAACTTTGCTCAGGCGTGGACGCCTAGCGATACCATGAAGGGTGATTCTGAGGATGACAAGGATGGGACTTTCTTTTCTCACGTACGTAAACGATTCATTATGGCCATAAACTAAATGTAAAATGTGGGTTGTCACGAAACCCAAAAACGAATATACTATAAGAATTTTTTTTTTTTCACAGATTATGCAGCGAAATTTGCCGTTTTCATTATGGGAAATTAAATTATTACTTTAATAATCTTTGTTTTGATAGATTCTTCATTGCTAGTGAAAGAACTGGTACTTGTATCACCTCCCACTCGTGGAAACCTGAACCTCACAAAGTGCTTTTCTCTCAGAAGTGTCTTTGGTTTCATTACTTTGCTGTCAGGAGGTGAAGTTTCTTAGCCTCAAACACTTTGTATGTCACAAAAAGCATTCTTCTTTTCCCTTTTCTTCCCGTCCGCCACAGTTTGAAAGGGACAAGCAGCACGACATCCGATCGTTCTTTTCCCCCTCTGTGAGCAAAGAAAAGAAGAGGAAACGATCTGAGAATTCACCTTCTGACGGATCTCCTCTACCCAAGTTATATGAGGGGGCGGAGCCTGTTCGGACTCAAGAGATCCAGAGCTCTGATTTGAAGGCCAACCAGGGGGAGGATTTTTCCCCGCAGGTGAAGCGGTTTAGGAAGGTTAGCCCCTTGTTGCGACGCGGGGGTAAGAAGACCCCCCTGTCGTCCTTGTGCAGCCCCCAAAGGCTCTTAACGGGACTACAGGTGCCACGCCACAATCAGAAGTGGAACTGTTCGGCATGTACGTTCTCCAACAGTGGACTGCTGCTACGCTGCGAGATGTGTGAAAGTCCACGAAATGCTCAAAAAGGTAAAATCTACAGCACACATGACCATTGTCTATATATTAGTTTCTACTCATTTCTGCTTAACTTTACAAAAAACTGCATCCTGCATTTGAACAAACTTATGCATGTAACTTGTTTTGCACCGTTCGTCCTACAGCCTGAAATCATGTGACTTGCTGAGGACTTGTGCTGTTAAAACTCGGACTGGGATTTTATCATACAACATTTGCCGCATAGCAACATGTTCAAAACCACTCAGGAAATCTAATCAAGCACTTAGCAACACCCTTGGCAACTACAATATGATAAAACTATTCAAAACTGCTTAGCAACCTTATGAAATTATAGCAGTTATGGCACATTTTCTTTCTAATGGGGTATAAGAGCAGTAGTGACTTCTAATTCACGTTAATTTTTTTAATAATTAATTTTAAATAATTAAATTAAGTTATTAAATGTATAATATTTATATTAATACATATTTTTATATTTGTTTTATTTATTAACTAAATTAAATTTTTACTTTTTATTAAATGTATAATATTTCTAGATTTGTATTGGATTTATTTTATTTATTTATTTTTAGCTTGAAACAATCATTTTAATGAGAAGTTAAACTGCTTTAACAATTATAAATTACAATTTAATTACATATATAAATCAACTATTTGGTTTGTCTATAAATATATATTAAAGTGTAAATTAAAGTAAATTTTCATTTGTTCATGATAGATTTTTTTAATATTTTTAATTATTTCTATATATATATATATATATATATATATATATATATATATATATATAACATGCATAACATTTACACATTAAATATTTTAAGCTTATTTTTCAGCATAACAGTTTTACATAATAGTTAAACTATTTTAACATTTTAAGAATGTCTTAGCATTTGGTTTGTCTTTTGTGTCAATGCCAGTTGCACGCAAATCCTAAAACAATTACTTACTGGTCTAAATTCGATTTTGAACCCCAGATTTTCAGTTTGGTCTGTGACTTCTGGGCCCTTCCGTATTTGAAGGGCTGTATAAAGGCACAGCTGATCCAGGGCCCTGATCCTCAGTAAAGCGATGTCGAAGCCTTCCTCCCCTCTGTTGCCGAACTTACGAGAGAAAGCAAATACGAAAGAACAACAGGCAGAAACGTTCTGAAGACAAAAAAGGAGGTGTGCGTGCTGAACAACAGAAATAGATCAGATTGAAAATGACTCATTATCACGGCCACGGTGAGGCGGAATGGATTTTGGCACCTGTCAGATCAAGAATGCCGCTTTCATTCAGTGTCACCGCTGGAAAACTTTGTGAAATCTTCGTAAGCTTTGTTTTCCAGTGCCATCGATCAGATCGTCAGCCTGTCTTCTGACAACAGACTGCTGATGCAAAATCAAACACAGAGATAAGCACACACCAGGCCAGCTGCTGCTGTCTTATAACACACGTACATCTGTGTGTTTGTGTGTTTGCCCGCCACAAGCTGTACACACATACACTCAAAATTTACTCTTTGGGCCTTATAAAACAGCCGACGCATTGCGACGCAAGGTGGAGAGCAAATGTGTTTGCTAGTTTCAGTCTAATTTTCCCGTCCGGTGCCACGTCATTTAATTAGCAAATGCATTTGCGCCCATTTGTGCGCCCATGGGCGTGCTGGTCTAAAAAAGAGGTGTGTTCAGGCGCATAGCTGACGCATTGCTATTTTAAGGAGCTGAAAATAGACCAACTCAAACCTGGTCTAAAGTCTGGCGCAATGTTTTTTCTTTATTTTAAAGAGCGTGTTCATATAGGTTAGCTATATTAGTATAATATTAGTATAGCTTATTAAACACAGGAACACACAGCAGCACACAAACATACCAAATATAAAAGAATGAAAGGATTGCAATGCATAAGATGTATCAGAATTAGGCTATCTATTTCTATCTAGCTCCGTTTCATCTCGGAGACGCGTTCTGTCTTTGCGCTTGCCGAATTCTGCCGTGTAAATAGCAAATCCGTCATGGCACGAGCGCAACTGGCTCTTAAAGGGAATGGAAGATGAAACTCTGATTTTGTTTATTGCACGTTACGTCCAAAAAACACCCAGTACTCATTAAGAGAATAGGGATAACCCGTTTAGACCATGTGCCTGGGCGCACCAACCGTTTTTCCGTCATTAAAATAGCAAAAGTGGATTTGGACATGCCCTGAGTGCACCTGTGCCGTGCGCTTTACACTTTGCGTTTAGATCATTAAAATAGAGCCCTGTTTTCTTTGCTCTTTAAATGAATAGTTCACCTATATTAGAAAAAAGCAATTGTGTATTCACCCTCATGACAATTGTATCTTTTATAGATTTATTTATTTATTTTTGCCATGGAAAAACACCATGACATTACGGTGTTGCTAAGTAGTTTTTAAGGTGTTTTAAATAGCTTTAGCATGTCTCTGTGTGGTTGCTGTGGTTTTCTGAGTGGCGTTTCTGTGTGGTTCTTTATGGTTGGTCACTGTCACAGTGACTCCAGCAATAATTAATGACGGTAAAACTTTATTAATATGAATTATGCCAACTAAAACCTATTTAAAGCACAGAAGACTTAGGTCATACGAGTAACTAAATGGCTTTCAAATGCAGATGGTTCTCACTAACGGTAAAGTGGCACTGTTAAATTGCAGCACATATCTGATACTATCAGCTTAATTTGAAGCGTAAAACAAACATGCGGTGTGCTGCGTCAACTCAACACTCACCCATCGAAGCATGAGTGAAAACTACAGCGACGGAGTGTCAAGACTTCACTCCAGGAGAAGAAACCAGGCAGCTTTCAGACTCGTAAAATCAGACACCAAGAATACTGATGGAAACGCTGTCATGGGCTTATATTTACACAACTCAAGGTGTTTATGTGTTCAAAACGTTCGGTATGATCTGCATATTATTCACACTAGTCCTCTGAAAACTCCCATCATGTATCAACTTAGCCTTTGAATGTTTGCTAAACCTTTCTTTCATTCGTTCTTCCTTCATCTAATCAGGCAAGTCACTTAAGAACAAATTCTTATTTACAACAACAGCCTGAGATGGTTTTATGGGAAATTTGAAGTGAAAAATTAATATAACGATTATATAATGATTTGTATTTTATTCACTGCAGTCCTCTGAAAACTCCCAAAATGCATCAGTTTGGACCTTCAGAAAACAGTTTTATATATATATATATATATATATATATATATATATATATATATATATATATATATATATATACATACATATAGATATTTATTCATTTATTTATTTATTTATTTATCTATCTGACCTTGTTAAAGATGCATAATCTAATTTGCAGACATAAAAAAATAGATTTCTTTTTTTGACCTTTGGAAATCTTTTTAAAATATAAAAAAGATAATAAAATTAATAAGTATTAATTAAATCAAATTAAAAAAATATATAATTTATTATTATTATTATTATTATTATTATACATTTTTGCCTTGTGTTTTTACAGATCTGCATTCATAATATAACTTTTTTTATATATATATTTTGAAATTATAGTATTTAATACTTAACTTTTTATAAAATTAAACATTTAATTTGATTTAATTAATACTTATTAATTTTATTATCTTTTAGACAGTTCATTGAACTTTCATTTTCTGCTCTCCTGTGAAAAATCCCATCATGCATTAGTTTATTCATTTCGACCTTCTGTAAACCTTCCTTTTGAAACCGGAAAAACGCAATCAAAGAAAGCGAGGGTTTAAGAACGCAGCACATTTGCCCTTGCTTTTACAGATCTGTGATCATAAAGTTGGCGTCGTTGTAAACTGCCCCGGTTTCCACAGCTTATATCATCCAGTGCATGATCTGCATATTATTCCCAGTTTGAACCTTTCAGTATTCATTTCTCCTGAAAGAAAGCAGCGAGCTTACGAATATGTCCTGGACCGTTACAGATTGGCGGCCACAAAGGTGGCACCGTAGAGCCACTCCAGACAGTGATAAGGGTTCAGATACACAGCGGGAGTTGTTTTCTGCTAGCGTCTGGCTTTCTTTCGGCGAGCCGCCTCGTTAAGAGACAGCACAGCAGTGGAGCTTTTATTCAGCTTCTCACAAATTCAGCTGACATTTTAGAAGATCCATACGAGACCTTTCAGCGAGAGTGAGAAGGAGAGAGCGAGAAAGAAAGGGGAATGCAAAGCTCGGAGGGGATGGTGAGAAAAAGAAGAGGAAAATCAGAGGTGTGGAAATTCATTAGCAGCCCTCGGAGGAAGACAATCGCAATTATCAAACTCCTCCACAGCCTCGCGGATCCAAACAAACCGCCAACATCAAAACTTCGTCCGGTCACGTTGTTGAGGATCGTTTTGAGACGTGAGACAACAGCTTCGAGACAGATAATGCATTTCAGCGCCTCTACATCATTAAGATGCTTTTCTGAGATGGAAGGGCACAAGGGAGGCTTTAAATGTAGATGGTATTTTATTTCCCCCCGCCGTGTCCCGGGGAACCATATGGCAGAGAGATGGTCTGAGGGAAGGAAATCAGTCAAACACAAAACAGACAGCATCTGTTCTTCACTCAGTGTGCTTCACGTTAACGGCGGCGCGTGTTCATGTCCTTCCCATCAGACGACTGCAGAGAAATGTGACGGCCCTCTGTGGGTGTGAGCTCCCAGCCAAAGGCCCGCATTAAAGAAAATGTAATCATTTACTCACTCCCATGTCGTTCGCTCACAAAAACTCATTTTGAATTATGTCCTGGTCGCTCTTTTCCATGCAAGTACAATGAGCTTTCATCACGAACTCCTGAAGATGACCAGCCTGCTTTATATAAGATTAATAGTGGGTTTAAAGTCATTCAGAAAAGCATTTGAAAAAATAAAATACAACACAAATAAAAGCAACGCATCAAAACAATAATAAGAAACAAAATTTGTGAAAAATGTTTCCTATTGAACATACAGTGGTGTAACTGTATGGGTGTGTAATTTACCTAACAGTATATATATTTAATAAAAAATATTAATATTAAAATTAAATATGAATAATTCCTTTAAAACAATTACAAGGTGCATAAAGCCATTTATTTTGTGTGTATGTGTATATATATATATATATATATATATATATATATATATATATATATATATATATATATGTATAATAAAATAAATATTTGATTAATAGTATATATTTTAAAATTAATAAAATACAATTAATTAATAATTAATTTAAGGGTGCCATTTAATGTATTTATATATAATAAAATTGGATATTTGATTATATAATAGTATATTTTTATTTAAATTATATATTTTAATTTAAATTATAATAATTAATTAAAAAATTGAGACTCATTGGATGTTTGATTAGTACTATATTTTTATTTAAAAATACTGAAATTACAGTAATTCATTAAACTCAATACATGGTTCTATTCATTGCAATTTCACATAAAAAAAAAAGCATTTGATATTTTATTATATAATAGTATTTTTATTAAAAAGTGAAAACGTAATGCACTGGATATTTGATTAACAGTATATATTCCTTATTATAAACCTCAATACAAAGTGCTATTTATTCTGTTTTTATATAATCAATTTGTGTATTTGATCATTTAAGTTGCATATTTAACATTTGTACATATGAATGTTACCCTCTTCTTTTGTGTCCCATGGATGAAATTGTGTCAGAATTTGAGTTTTTAGACTAGTTTTGTGCTAGTTGAAACAGAACTGACGTATCGTTCACAACAGTGGACTGAGACTGACCCTGTAAATGTAACCTGTTTGTCTTTCTCTGTCCATTAGCTCCCAGCACACTTTCATCATTACCGGAGCACCCTTCATCCTCCTCATCGCTCACTGATTCAGACCACGAACGGGAACCGACCACCCCCAGCACCCCACAAACCCCGCCTGCATGTCCAAGGCAACGGGCCAATCAGGATGGGGCAGAAATGCATTTAAATGCATCTCAAGAAACGCATCTAAAGGATCAATTCATCCCACAAACACTCTCCAGCGGCGCTCCAGGTCTGTTCCAAACACACTGCTGTCACTTTCATGTTAAAGGAACAATTCGCCCTAAAAAGGAAGTTCTCCTATCATTTAGTTTAAATCAGTCGATATTGTTCAGGAGTGATACTGATTGTCAAATAACCAGTGTGAAGAACCGATACTAAACTAAATCACTGAACAGCCCATTTTACAAGAATATTGCACAAAAAAAAGACAAAAATAAAAAATCAAATCAAATACTGTATATGCACGCAATATCAGTAAAAAAAAAAAAAAAAAAAAAGCAGGCAGTTATCTTTATGTGCTGTAAAAGCTGATACAGAATTAAACAGAAATTCCACACATTAGTTTCATTCAATTCCTTTTATTATAAAAAAATATATAAATTTAAATTATATTCATAACTTTATGTGTATATTTATTAATCTTTTATATTATTTTAAAAATTAATAAAAAATTAATAAATTATTTTGTATATATTTTTTGTAATTTATTATTTAATAATTTATGATAAAAAAATTTAATTATTAAAAAAATTGCAATTAAAGCTGGAAATTGTTACATTTAACATTTTACTTTTAAATTAATACATTTAAATAAATAAAAAAAGTTATATTTATAATACAAAACTCCCAAGACAGACCATCAACCCTGAAATGACTTTCTTTTTGTCCAAATTTCCTTATTATAAAGAGTTACAAGACATTGAAATTACACAGTCATCAAATCTGAAAAGCAACAAAGAGCAGCTTGGGCATTTTGTGAAATATCCCCAGTTGCGTTCTTTAAGAGGAAATCTCAGATCTCAATGACAAAATTACCTTCTAAGAACAATCTCACACTGCAGCTAAGAGCTCGTCTGCGTGAAATATGGATAATAACAGGCCATTTCAAAGCTAGACAATCAACGAGCGTTCACCTTTCTCATAAAGAGTGCAATTTCCAGACACTGCTGGGTTTGTCTTAACGCCCACCTTTACCACACACACACACACACACACACACACAGAATCCCAGCTTCCCTCCAGCATACAGTAAGCATAATGGCTCTTTAATAACCCGTTGTGATTGGCCAGCCAGCGACAGCTCAGCTATTTTAGTCCGCGCAAGGGTTCTGGTAACTAAGCCTCATGGGGCGTCTTTACTGCGAGCCTGACCCAAATGAATGTAGAACGGCTCTGTGGGACGAAATCCGGATGAATCTGATTTCTGGGAACAGCAGGATCGTTTGAGGTCACTCGGTACCTGCTGAATTGTAGTGTTCGTTAGTGCGGTTCGAGCGCTGGTCTCTGCTGCGCACCACCTGACCTTTATCAGCCGCCGGTACGGAGCATAATGATCACCCGCTCTTCTCTTCCTCTCATTGCCCTGTTCTCTTTTTGTCCTGCTATTAGTCATTGCGACTTTCCCATCATGTCTCCCTCCCTCTCCATCTCTTTCTTTCTCCGATAGCTAATCAGGTTCACACTCAAAAGGAGTCGGACGACTCTGTTCCTGTGTATGACTGTCTGAAGTTCTGTGCCAGCAAAAACACAGACAGGATCTTCATCTACGACAAGGTATACAGTGCTAGAAACCCAAACAGCTGCGTTAGATGTGCAGTGATTTTTCAGCCAAACATTGAGAATGTTGCGATTTAAAGCATTTCGATTCATTTGTGAGCATTGTGAGTTTTAGAAGCGTATCTTGCCGTCAAAATGGCACTTCATTTCTTTGAATCAGTTCCAATGAATCATGTGTTTCAGTGAATCGAATCAAGTGTTATAATTCGGTTAATTTTCTGGGAAAAACAACAGCTGCTTGGGGTTGAATTCTGCGTTTGAACCAACAGTTGAACTAAGATCACATTTAAAGCACTGCAGAAAAGAAACTAGATAAACTAGTTGGCTTCACTAGTAAAGAAATTAGTATTGGTAAGGATTAGATTAGTCAATTTTTCTGTCCTAGTTGCGCCAAGAGATTTATACTTGGATGCATATTTTGTTTATAAAAGTAGAATTGTGTATTCAATATTTGCATTTTTGTAATTTTTCAATTTTACATTTTAAAATATTTATAAATTTATATGTAGAATTATATATAAATTATACGTATAAATGTAATTTTTTAAATATGTATTTTTTTAAATAAAATAATAAAAGTATTATCTAATAATTTATTTTAAAAATGTTATGCATTTAAGAAATGGTATTTATATTTTATGAAGGTGTATAATAATAGCAGTTAGTATTTGATATTTTACATTTATATATATATATATTTATATATATTTATATATATATATATATATATATATATATATATATATATATATATATACATATAATTTTACAGAAACTATAAATTCACATAATTTCTGCTGGATCATGATGGCATATAGTATTTCTGGAAATTTTGAGAGAACGGAAAAAAATTTACATTTGTGTGTAAATCATGTTTTTATTATTTCGTATTAAGTAAAATACGAAAACTTTACAAGCATTAAAAACACTATAAATACGTTTAAAAAAAAAATTGACATTATTAATTAATTAATTTGAGATTAAGTCATTATTTTGACTAAATCTAATCCATGTTAGCTAATCATTTAACTAACTGACATCTTGATAAGCAGAAGTCACAACCAAAGGTCATAGAAACCCAAATGTTTAAGTCATGTATTTCTTATATAACGTATTGTAAGAAGCACTCCTATCCTTCAAATTCGTCAGGATTTTGTCTAAACCAAACCCTCCCGGATCTGCATCACGAGCTCTAATACGAGCGCTGCCTTAAACAGTTTCTCCTTCGAGTCCTGAACGCACGGTTGGACGGCCAGAGTTTGCAGTGTTAATCTGAGGGCAAATAAAGTGTCGAAATCTCCCAGTCCTGGTTTGTACAGCGCTACGCTGGGATTCTCATAGTTCTTGCAACTGTATTAAATGGAAGCAGATATAAGCAGGGGGCCCCTAACTGACTTTGATTGAGAAATATTATCCGGGTTGGTTTTTAATAAGAGCTTTTCCTGAGGCCGTTTCAGCTGAGCAGTGATGAATGGAGGAGTTTAGTGGGAAGACATAGGAAGAGCAGGAAAAGATGCCTGCCGTGGGCTGGAAATGTAATCTTTTGTAAAAGGCCGAGCGCTTCCCTGTGGACAGACGTTGTGGGACAAAGGTACAGCTGGAGCAGTGCCTATAAGGGTTGATTGACATGTGTATATATATATATATATATTATACATTACATAATTTCATCAGCTTTATCTGTGGTTGTTAGTCATGTGGAACTGGTTGATCACCAGTTGGTTTTTGTTTTGCATTATCTGCAATTTTTACATTCATATATTCACAAATGACTGACCTCGGATCAATCTGTTTAATAAAAATTGTTGGTCATATTTTCCTTATTTGCTAAATACAGATGCTAGTTTTTATTAACATGCATCAGCATGTCGCTGTACTTATGTTTTTAATAAAACACTTGAAAGTCAAATTCCCCAGAGATATTTCGGTGGACACTTGAGGTGATGACAAATGGCACTTATTGAATCATTTTGAACAAATTCACTGAAACTGGTCGTTTAAAAGAACTGAATCACAGAAATGAATCAGATATCGGCACAGAAGCGCTACGCTCAAAACTAGTCCACTAGCGCAGTCCTGAGGAAATAATAACAGCTATATTCACCGTGTTGCTTAGGGTTATTAAATATGTTGTAAATATTCAGTACATATGGGCTCTGTGTGTGTGTGTGTCTGTGTGTGTGTTTCTCTACAGGACGGCCTCCCGCTCCACTGTAACTTCGTTCCCTTGGATATCAGACTGCAGAACTGGGAGGAACTGCCACCAGAATTCAATCACAGCGAGAACAGGAGACAGGTGTGTGTGTGTGTTAGGGATGCTCATATTGACCGTTTAACCGTTAACCGAAAGTAAACATTTTGACCGATTAATACTATCAGTCAAACGGTTTAAAACGTTTTTTAAGGTTCTTTTTTTTTTTTTTTTTTTGCTGCATGGTTTAAAAATAAAATAGCCTACTATATAGCTTATATTTATTAACTCACGGAGCGCGTCGGCACCCGAGCAAGGGAAGCAAAATGAAGCGAGCGAAAAGAAGCACTGTGTGGGATCATTTTAACAGAAAGGGCGACAATGTTACCTGTAAAGTATGCGGCGCTGTATTAAAATACAGCAGTAGCACAAGTACGATTTACGAAGCAAACACCCACGCGCTTCGAGTGATGAAGGGCAACAAACACTGCCCTTCATGTTATCAGGGAGAAGATGCGATGCACGGCGATCTGAGGAGATAACGCACTGATTATCCAGAAGCAGAGGTTGACATCTATATGAGAGATGATCCTCCTTCTCTGGATATTAATCCTCTTGACTGGTGGAAAGCAAATGAAAGGCGCTTCCCGAAGCTGGCCACTAGCGAGACGTTACCAGTGTATTCCCGGTACAACTGTCCCATCGGAGAGGGTGCTTTCTGCCGCGGGTTTAACTGTCAAAAGGCTGCGCTCCAGACTGACCCCACATCACATTGATATGTTGCTTTTTTAAATAAAAATTAGACAAGGAGTTGAGGTAGGGCTGCTATTTTTATTTAACGATAAATCTTAGTCTAACGAAAAAAATTCCCGGTTTTTGAAAGCTTCATTCAAACGGATTCAGTGTTTTCTTTTTGTCATCTTAATTTGTTAATTATTTAAGTTTAAAAAATATATTTAGTGTAGGCCTATTGTGTTTTTTATTTGTAAATTTTTTATTCTATTTTTCTCACTGTCAGAAATGCTGCAGGTGCGTGGACATTTTAACTGAAACCGGTTCTGTATGCTGCCGCTGTTTGCACGTTAAAATAAACCCTTTTATATATAAAAATTTTTTTGTATTTTTTTAAAGGGTCACAGATACGCGTCAATTTTATTTGTATTTAATGCCAATTCAATATTATAATCTTATCAGTTAACGGTTAATAATCGATTAACGAGCGGCGGTTGTCGGTCAGGAAAATTAATCGAAATGAGCATCCCTAGTGTGTGTGTGTGTGTGTGTGTGACGGGATCTTCAAGTACTGTTTCATCAGATTTCTTGAAACACCTCTCTCTCTCTCTGTGTGTGTGTGTCAGGTTGTGCGATTCGTGCGTGAGTGGAGCTCTCTGACTGCTATGAGGCAGAGGATGGTGAGGAAGAGTGGAAGAGTTTTTCACAGCCCCATCGTGCTCCTGGAGGAGCTCACACAATCCCAGCGCCGGCACAGCAGCACCTCCAGGCAAGAAAACACACACACACACACACTCACCATCGAAGCTGGAGAGCTCTGGGACATGTGGGCGGATCTGAATCTGGTTGGCTCTCATGTGGGTGTCAATCAAATTAAGTTTCTATATCCCCCCCCCATCATTAAAGTCATTGGACCTTTATTCCTGTGATGCAAAGCTGAATTTTCAGCAACATTTCTCCACAGTCTTCAGTGTCACATGATGCTTCAGAAACCATTCTAATATACTGATTTAATGCTTTATTATTGGAACAATTTTTTTTTTTTTTTGTAATGGTCATTATTATTAATATCTTTGTGGATATCATGTTACATCTTTTCATGATTCTATAATTAATAGAAAGTTCAAAAGAAAACATTTATATGAAATATTAATATTTTGTAACATTATAAAGATCTTACTGTCACTTTGATTCACTGAATGCATCCACGCTGAACAAAAGTATTAATTTCTTTACTAAAATGGCCCCATTTGAACAATAGTAAAAAAATTATATTGTTTATTTTAAACAAATGGATTTTTAATTTATTTGATATTTAAATGTTTATTTTTTTTTTTTATATATTTTAAACGTATAAAACACAACAGTAAATTTAGCTGAGGTTGTGAATCATGTTAGAATATCGGTTGAAGAAAAGGTGGTTTTGAATTTAATTTAATTTTTACTTTTTGCTTTTTTTATACATATATTTTTTTTTTATTGTGTATATATATTTGTAAAAAAAAAAAGTTAAATATATATATAAAATATATATATACACACACTGCACTGCACTGCTCTCTTCATGGCATCTTTGTGGTACCCAGAGTTCCCTCTCTTTTTCTCTCAAGGTATCTCTCCAAAGAGGATGTAGCTCAGACCTCCATCGCTGTGGCCCAGAAAGAGGGCGGAGCTCTCCGCATCATCAGCAAGGATAATGTCGGCCCGAAAAGAAAATCCACATCCAGGGCTACGGACCACACCAACAGGTCTGACCACCATAACCCTTAACAACTTATTACTATTACTATTCTTGTTGTTGTTGAAGCACTTTTTTTTAAATATTAATATTTTTTTATTGTTGAATGTTGTTGTCCATATTTATGCGTATATCACAGAACCATCAACCAGCACCTGCATAGCAACAGTAAAACCCACTAGTTGCTAAGTGGGCGTTGCCATGTGGCCGCGCGACTTTGCGTTGGTTATTTCAAAACGCTAAATCCTTCAGAAGACTAAAAACACACAGGGTTTGACGATGCAGCCACATGCCAAATCTCCATGAGAGAGATCTCGATGCAGAATGAGAGAATAACCCAGCAATCGCTGATGAAGTCATCAGCACACACACACACACACACGCGCGCGCGCGCGCACGCTCGCCCTGTCAACCACATGATCACATGTGACAGCTGTTTCCTCCCGTATTTTGTCGCTGTGTGATAAAGTCATCAGACTTTGTAGTCGTGCGCTGAGATCTCAAACGCGACGGCTGCTGCTCCAGGTGTAGCTAAACCGCAAATGGAAATTAATATAGAGATATATACATATTTTTCCACTCTGCTTTTTGATCATCAAATGACTTTCCTCCCGCGGTCAGGGTGGAGACTGCTGCTGACAGATACATGTTTACGAATCTGTATCCCTCCTGGAATTAAATGATATATATTGCGCAGCCGGTGACAGTTTACTTTGAAAGTGCATCTCGGCATGTAATTATGTGTGCAGTAGAGAACGGTTAACCTTGTAAACCTGATATATACGAGTGTGTGTGTGGAGTGTGTTCGAGAATGCTTAGTGCAGAGGATAAGGGCTTAATCCACACACATGCGAGCGCTGCGGCGTCGCCATGGAAACCGCGGGAGGAAAAAATTGCGACGCACTGAGCGCTGTCTGGGGCTGGATATTTTTAGGCGATGGAGAGAAAAGAGGAAGAAACCGGAGGGAGAAAGTGAGAACTGATGGAGGACTAGAGAGAAAGACTTTGCTGGTTAGGTTTAGGTTGGTTAGTGTGGTGAAGACTAGTGTCTCACACACACACACGTGATAACTCTAATAACTGAATTTGGTTGTGACCCCAATCGAATGATGTTAGAGTCGCGGTGTAGTGGTTTACACACATTACCCTGGTGCTCATGTGAGCCACGAGCTGAGATCCACTTGTGTGCTTTTTTATGACCAATACAACAAACTATTTTAGGTTAAGTAGCTAAGAACAGATTTTTATGAATTTATTTCTTTCTTCTTTTTTTGTTGTTGAAAATAACAGTAATAATAACAACAGTAATAATAAAGGATAAAAAATAATAATAATAATAAAGTTTTTTGCTAATATAAATATTTATTTTTGCTTTTTGACACAAAACTATTTATTACTACTACTACTACTACTAATAATAATACAAATAATTAAAAAACTGTTAATAACATTATTATTAATAATGCATTTTTTCATTTTTTTCTTCTTGCAAATCTAATAACAGTAATAATAATAAAAAAAATAATATTAAAGTTTTTTGCAAATATAAATAATTATTAATGCTTTTTGATACTAAACAGTTAATTGCTACTACTACGACTACTACTAAAAATAATAATTAAAAAAAAAAAACTTTTAATAACATTATAAATATTAATGCACTTTTTTTCTTCCTTTTTTATTTATATTTTCTTGCACATTGAATGAAATTATCCTTATGTTTATGTGTCCAGTAATTTATGCAGGACCATTTTTTTATTTGTGGTTTTATTTCCACTTTTTTAAACAATAACTAAATTTGTATAATGACGATAATTATAATAATAATTAATATAATTATATAATAATTGTATTATTATTAAAGCTGTTGTTGTAGATATTTATTAGTTGAAATATTAACAAAATGTATATTTATAAAAATAAGGATCACAATAATGTGTGCCTTATTCATGCTTTTTTTGCAATAGTCAGATTAGATTGTTTCTCATAACGTTTACGATTTTATATGTCGTTTTACTTCTGCTTTCTGAAACCTTATTAATGCACAATTATTATCTGTGCCATTTTTTGTAAAATGCATAAATCTAAAAGTGAGAATATTCTAATTTGTTCAGATTCTTAGTTTTTTTGTTAAATATGAGCCACAATTAAAAGAACCAAAGACTTAAACTACTTCAGTCTGTGTGCACCTGAATGTATTTAAAACACAAGTTTCACAATTTGAGTTGAATTACTGAAATAAATGAACTTTTCCATGACATTCTAATTTATTGAAATGCAACTGTACACATATATATATATATATAGAGAGAGAGAGAGAGAGAGAGAGAGAACATCGTACCAACACAGTAAAAACTATTCTGTAACTGTACAGCAGAAAGTGTGTTTATAGACCAGCGGCACTGTTGTTTTTGGTGTTTTTTGTTTCTTAGAAAATCTAGATGCATATGTGTGTTTGTGTCTGCAGAGAAGCCGAGAGCTCTGTGTGTGTTCAGACAAACACCACCGCCGGTTACCTGCAGGCCGTGGACTCGGCTGGGACCCCCCTGTGTCTGTCCTGCCAGAAGCCCAGCGGGGAGCACCTCGGCTGGGCAGGAGGCTTCTGCAGCCCTGCCTGTATGGAGGACTTCCAGCTGCGCTCCAATCAGGGCTACATGCGCGCCCGTGTGCTGGAGACAGAGCAGGGTGTGTGTCAGCACTGTGGACTCAACGCCCACCAGCTGTACGTGCAGGTCCGGGACGCCCCGCGCACACACCGCAAGGAGATGCTGGACAACACCTGGCTGGCACAACTCCCTCTCAAACAGGTTGGGCTCGTTTGTAGGAGCCTCTTCTGCATATTTGGCCATTTTTGCATCCATCTAAATGCTAAAATGTTGCATGCTAAAGTTGCTCAGATGATACAAGTGGCAACTTTTTGAGCACTGTTCCTGTCAGTGGGCAACCAGGTGAGACACAAGGCCCAAAACCAATCTAAATTTCAAAATAGAAATTTGTTACCCATTCTCAATAGGAAAGTGCCCAAGCAGCATTACTTAAAAAGTTTCCCTGTGTATCATCAGCCTTAGTCTTTTAACCGAAATCCCCAATGTGCAATACAGTTTCAGTATTTTTACCTTAATTAAAGCAGTCACTGTGCTCTCCCAGCTGTTAGATGTCAAGACTAGGCTAAATAACCAAAAAATAAAGACACTGCACTATTATTTTTATTTTTTTTCCCCCCTAGTGTGGATTGTATGATAAAAATAAAAAGTAGAAGGCAGACCGCCATTGTTATGTATTACTTTTAGTACTTTTAAGTTGCTTTCTTCAAGATGCTAATGCTAGCATAAATACGACACAAAAATATTATTATAGTTATTAATAATAATAATAATAATATTTGTGACTAATGTTATTTGTTGATGTTAAAAATAATAGCTTTTATTATTATTATCAACAACAAGGAATAATCAGTAGTAATAAAAATAATAAATAAATGGTACACATAATATAAAATGTTAAAAACTACATAAGATGCCACAAAAGTAATATCATAATAATATTTATAATAATTATTTTTAATAACAGTAATAATAAATGTATTTAAGTTTCAATGTCTTATAAATGTAATGCATACCTAAATATACCTCAGAATATTAATAATAATAAAAGTTATTATTAAACGATATTCATGGCATGTTTTTTTTTAAATAGTTTTTAATATAATTTATTTTATTATTAGTTGTTAATAAATGAATTATTGAATAAATAAATAGATATTGTTATTGTTAACAACAAGAAATGGTAATAGAAAAATGCCACAAATATTATCATTACTATTAAAAAAAAATATATATGCCACAAAATATCATAATCATTAATAGCATTTTTAGTTATGATAACATTTATTTGTTTATTGCTTACAAAATATTTAATAATAATAATAATAATAATAGATATCATCATTAGCTTCATCATCTACTCTTCATATAGAAATTATTTTCTTTTTCTGATTTTTCTTTCTTTAGAATTTTCTTTAAAAATGAATCTCTGATCTCTATCCATGTCCACAAAACCAGTTGACTACCCCCTCCTGCTCAAAAACATCCTCTGTATGTGTATGTAGCACCAGGACTAATTTTGTTTGGGAAGTTGCCCAGAGTTTGGGAAAAAGCGTTTTTTCAGTCACTTCCAGAAGCACATTAGCCAGAATTATCCCCAAACATTTGCAAGTAACTCGGCATACGCTGCATTTTATTGGAAAAATATTGCTTACAGAGAAAGATAAATAAAGATGGCCCGTTTAGCTTGCAGAAGCAATAAGAGCTGAGCGGCCTTGGGCGTCTGCGCTCTAAATCTCTCTATAGAGTTATCAGTGTCTTACACACACACACACACACACAGCCGCCATCCTTTCCTCCCTGGAGCATCCAGCGCTAACACAACGCATAGTCTGTCAGATTGCCATTGATTTTTCCCACAGTGCATTGCTATGAGGTGCAGGTTTGATTTTAGTTCGGCTTTTCTGTTAGAGCCCCCAGCGGCCTGATCAATAATGCGCTTTAAGCTCCAAGTGCCCTCGACGCACAAACAAACCGCTGTTTTAATGCAAAGGATTGTTAGGTTTGCCGCTTCCTTGCATTAGCATGTGGTTAGGTGCGCACGGGTTGACTTATTGACACTCGAGGTCTAGTAAGGAAGCTTCCCGCTCTCGTAGTGGGAGGTTATCGTCCGTGTCGCTCCCCTTGAGATTTAGGACGATTATCGGCCGGCTCTGTTGAGGGGGAAGGAGAGGATTGATTGGCTTTTCTCCAGAGAGCGCGAAACTAAAAACAGCCGCGCGCTGAAATGCCAGCGCTTTGACTTGGGCCTCCTCTCGTTCCCAGCGCGGATCTTCCACTCGTGATTTCCGCGGATTTCCACTCCAGTCTTAATCCTGCCGAACACCTGGAGTCCTTCACCACAGAGGCCTGTTGAAAAGCCTTCGGAAAGAGTCGAGGGGAATTACGCTTCCTAGAGTTTCCCGAAGGGCTATTCAGAGCACTTTCATGTGACGGTTCAATAAAACAACAGGAATAAAAAGGATCTACACACAACAACAAGACTCTCTCTGGGTGGTGGAGACGTTCAAGTGCTGTATTCTTTAAAAGACAGACCTATAATTGGATTATTATTATTTATTTATTTTTACCTTAATTGGCTATTGATTCTTTAATATCGTGTTTAGCATGAAACCGTGTCAGTTAAGGTGTAACAGTTCGATATATAACCCCAAATCACAAAAACTATTATTGTTATTATATTGTATCTGTTAACAATAGCAAACCGTTTTTTTCGTAAATTAAGTTGTGGTGGTTCTTTTGCCTTATGAAAATATTTAATAAATATTATTTTGTTAATAGAACAAATAAGTGTTAATAATATTTTTGTATTAATAACGGTAATGTTTTTATTAAAACTATTGTTAATATTGCTTTAATCGGATAAGAATGCTAAAAGGAGAGAGATCAATATTTTATTGAATTGTTGTTGCTGTTAATAATACTAATACTAATAATAATTATTATTATTAAGTGTTATTATATAGTTGTTACTATATCACTTTTCAAGTTGTTAATAACTATAATGGAATACTTGTTGCTGTTAATAATAGCAAAAGAAATTGAACAACAATATTTTCATTAAATATTGTGAATGATAACAATAATAATAGTGCTGTTGTGTAGCTATTCTTGAAGTTTTAAATAAAAATAAAAATGGGTTCTTTATTTGGGTTATCGGCCACTCAGGCATAAAAATAATCTGTGTCGTATGGGACATGTGAGAAAGATCTGTCTGTGTTTGTGTGTCGCAGCTGAATGAGATGATTCAGAGTCCCACCGAAGGACAGTTCTGGCAGGTGGACCACATTAACCCTGTGTACAGAGGAGGGGGACAGTGTTCCCTCGAAAACCTCCAAACGCTTTGTACCGTCTGCCATCGTATGGTACATCATCTCATCCACACACACACACACACACACACACACACGTGTATTCAGAATTCATTTTAGATTTGTAAAAAATTTCAAATATAAACATGTAAATGCATAATATTATTGATTAAAATATTGAAGTGTTTATTTATATAAATAATTAAAACTATAATCATTACTATTTAGTTTTAGATGTATCATTAGTGATTATATTGATACATCTGTGTCCGGTTTGTTTTGCAGAGGACCGCGCAGCAAGCCAAAGACAGAAGTCAGATGAAACGAGTCCAGGCCGCCTCCACACTGGCCTCTGACATCACACGATTCTTTGTCAAGAAATGAGCCGTTCTGTCTGCAACTATTAAAAACACATATTCAGAGCGGCAAAGAGCTGTTGCCTTGGAAATGAGCCGCCTGCGTTTTCCATGTCGGAGGCGTTATTTACCGACATCTGCAGTATTTGAGGACTGTTATTTAGCCAATTGGGTAGCTGTTTTTAATCACTGCTCTCACCGTGAGACAAAAGAGCTTTTATATTCGATGTGTTCAACCATAAATTCATTAAAAACACTAAATAAACATGCTACAGTTGCATTAAGTCGTCTTGTTCAACGTTTAAATAAAAATAGAGAACTGAAATTCTGAGTTAACGAGTCGATGTTGGTTCGTTTGTACCGTGAACTATTTGTGTTGCAGGTTTACAGCGTGGCTGCCGCAGGACGTGCTGGCGGGAGATGTTTCCCAGTGTCTGCTCGGGTTTTTTTGGGTCAGCGCAGAGATAGGAGGCTGTGTGGAGCAGCAGTCAGGCAGGACAGGATGTTCGGAGGGCCGGATGACTTTCAGAGTGTCTTTACAGCATGATAAAGCCTATCTGTCCTACAGCAGAGAGACAGTGAGAGGCAGATTGGCACGAGATGCAGGGTAGGTTATTATTATACTGCTGAATACACTTACAAGAAACGGGTGTGGAAGTTGCATGCACATTTAAGACATCTTCACATTTGATTTGATAAGCGCTGTTGTATTAACCTCTCTTGATAGTGTATTCAAAATATATTCTAATATATATATTTAAGAGTTTTGCAAATATAGGATTACCGTTTTTATACTAGCAATCATTTATAACTATATAGTCACAATTTATAATGTAAATGCCATATATATATATATATAGAGAGAGAGAGAGATATAGATATATGACGGTTTATAATCATATATTCTAATTTACACAAGGTACATATAGTGAAATTACAACAATATATTAAATGTATATACTTTAAGTACACATACAAGCTAAAATATTTATTTTATATAGCACTGAAATTTATTTTGTATGTCATTTTACATATTACGAGACTGTATAAGTAAATATAATTATTTTTGTTACCAATAATATATAACTATATTATATACATAATATTTATCATTTATATTTTTAGATATTACATATAAGCTGTAACAACTATATTTTAATTCAGAATTTACGTAATTCATGAAGAGGATTTACATTTTATATATTCCAAATGTGGAAGTATAAATTCTGATTTACACATTCCATAGTATAGATTAATTTTTAATGTATCAGATACATAATGCCTTAGCAGGTAAAGATGTACCTGTTAATGTTTGATGAACAAAAATATACATTTTTATTTTTAAAACATTTGACCTTTTTGGATTATTTGGCCCAACACCTTATAAACATTAAATAATCCTTAATGAATTAAACAAATATTTGTGAGCATAATATTTTTTTACCAATTTTATATATAACCATTATTTAGTTTTATATATATATATATATATATATATATATATATATATATATATATATATATATATATATATATATCATAAATCCTGATTATGTAGTTGTGTATGTGAAATATGTTTAGTGTTTGTGTTTGGTTGCATGTGTTCAGTTGTAAAAGCAGTTTAATCCTTTTTAAGGGCGTTGCAGAAAAGAAATTGCATTGCACCAAAACTTTGTGTTATTTTAATCTGTCTCTCCGGAGTAAACTCAATAAAGGCTTGGGGGGAGGGGGGGTTGGAACAATACTCCTGTCGCCACGGCAACAGACTTGAGTGATGCATATTGCCAAGGAGATGAGGGCATTTTTACAATCCCACTGTCTGTTCACAGTGATGCTGCCAGACAAATTAGCCGCTTAAAACCCGTCTCCCAAACACTCCTCCGCCATCAGCCTCTGACCAAATCACTCGCACACAAATGAGAGAACGAAGGGAACAGAATGTTCTTTTATAATTGATTTGTCTTCAAACTCGATCCTGTTTTGAAAGTAGAGCATTTCGGGAGCATTTTATGGAGAATTTCCAAACATAAGAGACAAATCAGGATATGATTAACAGTCCATGTGTCCAAAGTAGAAGGAAACTTAGTGTGAGATTCTGTGGGAAGGGTTGAACTTTGGCATGTTACCTCAAGCATTCTGTTCGTGTGAACGTAACATTTATTTTAAGACGTGCAAATTGCATTGGTTGGGTTATGAAAGTACCTGTTTGGATAATCATGATGTTCTGCGACTTGTTCAGCACCTCGGAGTCTAATTTCGCTCAGGTGTGAGATTCGCTTGAGTGTATGAGTTAATGAGGCACAACCAAAAACACTTTTTCTGTCTGCCACAGTTTATATAGACACGGCTGTGTGCGTTTATTCTCTTACATCTCCGTTTTATGAGTGGCCGAGCAGTCCTGAATGGACTGAAATCTGAATAACAAGGACACATGAACGGCCAATCACAGGTGGTTCCCTGGGTTTCCAGTCCTTTGAATTCCTGTTTTTGATCTTTCTCCGTTTTGTTCTCTCTTTACTCCAGCTTCAGAGAAAACGCAGCCTCTAATGTCTGAAACCTTAACAAACTCACTCGCATTAATTTACACATCATTGATGATGAGGGTGGAAACGCATCTCTGGTATAGAACGAAATGGATCATAATGCCAACAGTATGTATGTTGCATCATCTCTTCTCAGGTGTTCTTGATCCAGACTGCAGCTTGTGTAAATCCTAGGGAAAAACAGAGAAACAAATAAGAGGCATAATTAGTGTAGCTGCTGTTCCAACCAAGTAAAATTAATTAATTTAACCCAAGCTAAAGAATAATAATGTGCATTTGATCAGATATAACTGCAGTCCAAGATTATAAGATGCATTCTTTTAATCTAGATTTAAACAGAGAGAGTGTGTCTGAACCCCGAACGTTATCAGGAAGGCTATTCCAGAGTTTGGGAGCCAAATGTGAAATAGCTCTACCTCCTTTAGTGGACTTCTTTATATTTATTTATATGTATGTATGTATGTGTGTGTGAGTGTGTGTGTGTGTGTATGTATGTGTGTATGTATGTATATATGTATGTATGTATATGTATGTATGTATATGTATATACATATATATACATACGTATACATACATATACATACGTATATATATATTTATTTATTTATAAAACATGGGGGGGTACTATATCTCTGACTATTATTTCTGACTATTTAATATACAGTTGCTGGTCATATAATTATCATCAAAAAGTTTTTCACTAATTTCATTGAAAAATTGAAACTTGTATTTTATATTCATTTATTACACACAGACTGATATATTTCAAATTTTTATTTCTTTTAATTTTGATGATTATATCTGACAACTAAGGAAATTCCAAATTCACTATCTCAGAAAATTAGAATATTGTGAAAAGGTTCAATATTGAAGACACCTGGTGCCACACACTATAATCAGCTAATTAACTCAAAACACCTGCAAAGTCCTTTAAATGGTCTCTCAGTCTAGTTCTGTAGGCTACACAATCATGGGGAAGACTGCTGACTTGACAGTTGTCCAAAAGACGACCATTGACACCTTGCACAAGGAGGGCCAGACACAAAAGTTAATTGCAAAGTTAATGTCCAAGAACATTAAAAGAGAGGCGAAGGGAAGGAAAAGATGTGGTAAAAAAAAAAGTGTACAATCAATAGGGATAACCACACCCTGTAGAGGATTGTGAAACAAAACCCATTCAAAAATGTGGGGGAGATTCATAAAGAGTGGACTGCAGCTGGAGTCAGTGCTTCAAGAACCACTACGCACAGACGTATGCAAGACATGGGTTTCAGATGTCGTATTCCTTGTGTCAAGACACTCTTGTACAACAGACAGCATCAGAAGCATCTCTCAGACAAAAAGGACTGAACTTGTCTGAGAACTGTGCAAGGTCATATAATAAAATAAACAAGTTTCACTTTTTGAATTAGTGATATCAACTTTTTGATGATATTCTAATTATACGACCAGCACCTGTATCAGGCTCTACACTTTATACGTTGCTTTAAAATCCTTTTCTGATCTCATTTTCTCACCATTGAAGACAGTCATAAAAAGCTTTTTAGAGGATGTGGCTCTTTCAAGTATTGCAAAACAAGTCGTGCACAAATACAACTATGAAGGACAGGACCAAGCTGACTTTGAAAGAGTGCTTGGGTCACTGAAAAGGGTTGACATGCCTGATGTCTCACTGTAATAAGGTGCTGCTGTCAATACGCTACGGCCCCAGTGAGTAATGGTCATTACTTCTCTGCCTGTCAAAGAAATCTAAGTTCACACCTGCAGACGTGGACCTACATGCTCTCCGGCACACCTGCGTTACTTTATTGCTGATGAGAACCAAAGACCAGCAGCAACACAACAACTTTAATAACGCTGAGACCGAGAGATATTGAGTGGACATCAAATGAAGGCGCGCATCCTGGCAGCCCGGGGGGGATTTCTGACGGAGGCCGGATTCAAATGACTTTTTTGTGTTTCTTGTCGAGGGAGAAAAGCATTCTAAACAATAACACGGAAGAAGGTAATAAAGTAGGTGATGTTGGACAAAAGTAGCGCTCCAGGGTAGGAGACCTGCTAATGTCCATCAAAAGTCAAAGGATGTGCAAGACGCCGTTTTTTTACATCAGATGGTGGTTGATCTGAACCGTTCACATCCTTGAATGTGCTTATAGCATTTTGTGCACTAGCTGCAGATGTCAGTCAAATATTCACTTTATTTTAATGTAAGAGAGGCCGCAAACTTTTTTTTTTTTTTTTTTAATTAAGATTTCCTATGGAAGTCAATTTTCACCATGAAATTAAAAAAATAAATAAAAAGCTAACTGACTTTTATCTCAATTCAGAATTTTAACTTTTTTCATAATTATCATATATAAACTCAGAATTGACTTTTTCCAGAATTATCCGGTTTAAACATGGAATTGGGAGATATAAACTCAGAATTCTGGGTTTTTAGAATTGTGAGGTATACTCAGAATTGCTAGATATAAACTCAGAATGGCAAGCAATAAATGTCAGAATTCGGAATATATAGTATCTTGCAATTCTAAAAATAAAAAGTCAGAATTCTGAGTTTGTTTTTCAATTCCGGGAACAAAAAAGTAAGAACTGCAAGATATATTTATGTTTTTTATTCCATGGTTTCCTGTGTCAGCCACGTCCAGTCAGTTTTGCTGTACAACAGTCGATTATGCTGGTATATGTTATAATATTTTAAATTTTTCATCATAAACATACTGGTTTTTAGTGCAAATAGCTTTGCAGTTTACTTCACTTTATTTCTCTAGTTATTTACCTATAGCAGCTAAAGGATAAATAATTCTGGCACGCGGAAGTTAATCGTTTTTCTTCCGTGTTGGAAAATTAGGTGGCTAGTAACTTAGGCTGCATTTACACTGCAGGTCTTGATGCCCAAATCCGATTTCCTGACTATATCCGATTTTATTGACGATCCGCTTACATCATCTTTTAAAAGTGAGCCGTATCCGATTTTAGCATTTACACTACACACTGCTGAAACTATCAAACGACGACATTCTGTCCCGGAAAAGGAAGTAAAACAGCACGAAATACAATGGATGCAGATGCAAAAAAAATTATACAGTGTTTTGCTTTGTATTTGTTTTTTAAGCTTTTTATCTTACATTGGCACTGTAGCCACGAGCGCTTAAAACCGTGCCTCCCCATATCTCCTGAAATGTCTTCAAACACGGATTTATTTCTGTAATAACCCTGCATTTTTGCCTGCACTGTCTCATCGCCCCAAAGACTTAAAAGACATAAAACCTTGGCATTGCTCCACTGTGTGTATCCTTCGTCCTCCATCACGCCTATAAGTCATGTGATCACTTTTTTAATGACGTACGACTCATTTACTGGGGAATATCCGATTCGTCGGCTTACATGGCACGCGCAAATGCACATATCCGATTTATTACCACATATGAATGAGGCCTGAATCTGATCTGAGAAAATCGGAATCCATGCGTGTTTTTTTTTCTGCTTACACGTTCACCGGTCATATCCGATCTGTGCCACATGAGAGGAAAAAATCGGAATTGGGTCACTTGAACCATGCCGTGTAAATGGGGCCATAGAAACTGTTATGAAAGACTGATATGTAAAGATGATGTGTGGTGATCTGAAGGATGGTGTCTGTGAACATGCAGAGCATCTTGGCAGAGTCTCAAACATTTCTCTGTGCAAGACTTCTCCAGTCGGTTTTTAACTTCGATTTCAAGCTATTATCTGGAAGTGTAGCTCTGAAATGAATGACACGATTTAATGAAACTGGAATAGAGATACCATGCTAACTGCTATTAAGGATACAATGCGATGCTCAACTGATCTTTAAACAAGTTGATGTAGATTAGTGAGGTCAGCTAATGGCAGTGGTGATGCTGTAAAGGCAGTGGAATTTGATGAGTACATTTTGCTGTTGTTTCACCGTCTCGCGCAATGAGTATTGCATTTTTGTTAAACTGGTATTGAAAACCAGATTGGTAGGCATGCGCCAAAAGCAGGTTTCCTTGGTTGTGTGTGGGTGTGTATATTAAAAATGATATTCAAATAATATTTTGAAATGTAAATAAATGTTTTGTTTTATATTTTCTCATTTAAATAAATAAAAACAAAAAATCCTCTAAATAGTAATATTTTATATTATTTAAAAAATCTTATTGATTTATTTTAAAATAAATTCATGATTTTTATATAGATGTGATATGTAATTTAGCACTAATAAATCATATGAGATGTTTACATTTTATTTTTCATATTTTATATAAATACATATTTTCTAATTTTTATAAAAATTTATATACAAAAACTAAATGTATTCATTTATATTTTAAATATATGTTAAGAATTTTTTATCATATTCAATTATATATATATATATATATATATATATAGTGTGTGTGAGAGAGAGAGAGAGAAAAATTGCTTGCTTATTTCATTTATATAACTTAAAGAATATGGTTTTATCATTCATTTAAATATATTGTTAAAACTATATAATCTATATTGCTCATTGAACTATAAATATTATCGTTATATATTGGTATTTATATTCTGCTACATTAGCTGATCCAGGAACAGCACGACAGGAGAATATTCCCCTCCATCCAATTAATTACAGTAATCACTGCAGAGAGCGTCGAGCGTCCCTACAGGCGCCAACCCGACACGCAAAACAAGCGATCGAGGGAAGGGCCAGGAACAAAAAGCATTAAAAAGAATGGACACTGGGCTTTTGGAAGACAGGAACGGCAGGTGTGCAGCCTCTAGTGTTTGGGACGAGGCTTTTTTGTGAGGGGAAAGAAGATTTGTTCTTCCAATACCTTGTTCCCTGCGTAAACCATTAATCTTCCTTAAACTCCCGTGCAGAGGAGACCTCATTAGTTAACCAAAAAACAAGCGAAATTTGCTGTGCTAAGCACATTATCTCTCACACACACACACACAAACATGGAAATTTGGAGGCCAGTTCTCCCTAAATGAGTTTCTAATGACATCCAGCACACGGTTGGTGTAACATCAGTGTTGCGGGCACCAGCGGCCGCCCCAAAGAATAAAAAAAGATTGCAATGTGTTCAAAAATTGCCTAATGGGTGTCATTTGCTAATGTGATTATATTTACAACAGGATGACTGCCGTTTCCTTACAACACTGGTGGTGGTCTGTGTTTATTTTGCACACTCGGATGTGTGTCGCGCAGTTTTTTCCTAGATAATGACCAAAAACACAATCAGTCCGATCAGCAGGGATTACACCAAAATAAGGCCGCTACCTGCAGATGCTTAATGGATAAGGCTCCGGCTGTTTCTCTTACGCAGTGGATTATAAATTCACACTTCAATTACATCTTGCCACAGACTGTATTAGGGGCGGAAAGAACATTTTTGACAGCAAAGAAGCCCCATGACAGTTCTGAGAAGGTGTCTGCAAGTGTGAAAGAGGAATTAGATGTTCTATTAATTTACGAAACTGCCATAATAAACACTTATTTACTACCAAATGGACAGCTGAATGCAGACTGCAGCGTTGGAGGGATAATGGCTTAAAGGAATTGACTGACAGTGGTTTTAAGGCGAGCATCACTATTAAAGGGTTCGTTGACCCGAGAATGAAAATTTGTCCATCTTCTACTCACCCTTGAAACATCCTAGGTGTACGTGATTTAACATTTTCAGAATATTCCTGTTGAAGTTATACTGAAAATTGTCCTTGCTCTTCCAAGCCTTTCAATGGGGTAAGCAGGTGTTTGTTGTCAACCGTTCAGAAGACGTGAAATAAAGTGCGCACATCTGTAATAAAACGGCCCCCTGTAGCGAATCCACGCGTTTTTGTAAGATAAATATCCAGATTTCAAATGTAAAAAACACTTTTTTTCTCACTTCTGCTGACTGTGGAGAACCGGAAGACGTGCAGGCGGATGCTGTAGTTTGTTAGTGACAAGTGCGGAGAGAGAACCAAACAAAACGCTGGTCACGATTAAGAAGCACAGAACGAGGATTAGTAAAGAAAAACGTCTGAGGATTTCGAAATAAGCTAAAGTAAGGAAACTTTGTTTCCTTTGCTCCTACATTTCTCAGAGCCGCGCGCACAACGCATAAGTCTTCCGGTTCCCAACCGTCAGCAAAAGTGAAAAAGACTTGTATATTACGTTTGAAAGCTGGATATTTATCTTACAAAAATGTATTGGTTTCGCTACGGGGGCCTTTATTCACCCCCCTGGATCCGTGTGAGGAATGTTTTATTATAGATGCGTACACTTTATTTATCTTCTGAACAGATGACAGCAAACCTATAATAATGCTTATAATTAGTGTACCGAACTTCTAACCCAAAGTTTTACAGCACTTTTTGTGCTATACACATGAATGAGGCCTCAAACTCTGTTGTTTGTTTAAAAGAGATGTACTATATTTGGGTGAACCTGAGATTCTCACCAGGCAGATGATGAATCAGTTGAAAAATCCCACCCCTCTCACACCAAGAACGATAACTAAATTAGCACCCACACCAGCCAGCGAGAATGTTGTTTATTATAAGTGCGCACTGTTGTTTTGTTGTCTGACGCTTCGCACAAGCTATTTAAAGTTGAGTGGATTCTGTCAATGTTTTTATCCTTCTGTGTTTTGGGGCATTCATTTGAACATTAATTTGATTTGTTATTAAGAGAAAAACCTAACGGTAGCCAATTGATGGAAAAAAGAATACTGGAAGTCAGCTACATCCAACTGTTTGGTTACCAATATTCTTCAGAATATATTCATTTGTGTTTAACAAAAGAAAAAGAAAACTCCTACAGGTTTGGAACAACACGATGGGAAGTAAATGACAGAATTTCCATTTTTGGGTGCACTATCCAAGTACCAGATGTGCCTCAACCCTAGTGGAAAAGTTCAGTTTTCCAGCTTATTGAGTTCTTGATGTTCTGTGGTTGAGCACATCACACATGTACCTCCTTCTCTCCTAAAAGTGTTTGCTTGAGTTTTTTTCCACACTCAGAATTAGTTTGAAAGTCATCGCAGCTGTTTTGGGGTTCAAACCCCCCCGAGTCGTCGCAACGGGAGGAATGTGTCTCACCGCAGAGCACTAGATGAACTAAATGGGTCAGTCTCTTAGCCATAATTAGTTCAAAGCCTCTGAATTATGGATGAAACAGCAAGTCAATTAAAAATATTTGGATGTTTCACCACAATTTAGTTTTTTTTTATATATATAGGAGAATCCATGACCTGATTTGACCAAAACTCTGCACACCACGGTCAGTGCAAACATCTAAAACATTTACATATGTATCATATTGAGAAATAATCAATAAAGTGCATCTTCATAACATATACTATACTTTTACTCGGAAATTGCATGTTAAGTTTCACAACGGATTACAAAGAAAGTATTTTCTTGTAAATCATGCTCCTGTAATTCTTATTTACAACTTAAAAAGTTATGTTGTATAAATAGCCAATATTTGACTAAATATTACACTGATTTAAAAACAGAC
The DNA here is from genome assembly GCF_023724105.1 of Carassius gibelio. Taxonomy (NCBI): domain Eukaryota; kingdom Metazoa; phylum Chordata; class Actinopteri; order Cypriniformes; family Cyprinidae; genus Carassius; species Carassius gibelio. The sequence continues at coordinate 6,566,713 of NC_068392.1, read as the reverse complement.
ATTATGATAGTGTTCTTTCATCACAAATAAATTTATACAAGTGTAAATTAGTTAATTTCCCTACTCTGGTTTGACGTTGTGAATGTTATTAAATCCGTTATGTCAATTTTCATTATGTTAATCTTTTGTAAAATCTCTTTAAATACAGAAGCAAGTTCTTCAGTGATGTCATCCTGCAGAAAGTGACATAATTTGGATCTGAAATCTGATCAGTATTAATTTAAATAAACAGCATGTTCATAATTGTGATGGAAAAAAGGCAGAATTTCTTCTGTATTCTATATTGGAAACCAAAACCGCAGAATTGCGAGATGTAAACTCAGAATTCAGTGAAAAAAAAAGTCAGAACTCTGAGATATAAACTAAGAAGTTTTATGTGATGAAATTCATCCCCTGTCTTTGCACTCCCACCGACACGTTTCCCTTCTCCCGCGATCTGCTTAACAAACACAGCTAATAGAAATCATTACCTGGCCCACCACACACAATCTACAAGCCATTACTACCAATCTGTGTCTGAACGACAGCGCAGGTCTGGGGAACCGCCAGTATATCACTCAACCGCCGGCTCCAGACTAACAAGTTGTGAACTGATGTGTTAAGAGTCATTGTGATTGATTGTTTTTGAATCACTTCATGTGTTATGAACACAAGCTGCATTTGTGTGTGAATCTGTACCTGATTTGCCCAGCTGGCCATGTGTAAGTAATTTAATTTAATTTGTATATGTGTCTGCATGGGTTAACTTTGTACAGCAACATTTTGTGGGAAGTCGTGGCGTAATGGTTAGAGAGTCGGACTTGCAATCGAAATGTTGTGAGTTCGTGTCTGGGGCCGGCCGGAATTGTGTGTGTGTGTGTGTGTGTGTGTGTGTGTGTGTGTGTGTGTGTGTGTGTGTGCGTGCGCATACGTACGTACTTCGGATGGGTTAAATGCAGAGCAAAAATTCTGAGTATGGGTCACCATACTTGGCTGAATGTCACGTCACTTTGTACTGATCATATTTCACCACAAAAATCAAAGGAATAAAATTAGATGGTGAATGATGTTTTAACATTTACCTGACGCATTTTTTTTAATTACAATTGCTATATATGTCAGAGGTCGCACGCCTCTGGAGCAACTAGGGGTTAAGTGTCTTGCTCAGGGACACATTGTTGCCTCACAGTGGATTTGAACCCGGGTCTCTCACACCAAAGGCATGTGTCTTATCCACTGCGCCAACACCACCCCCAATTTTTCCTTTTTTTTCCTGAATTTTTTCCTTTAAAAAAGTTGTGTGTGCATATATATATATAATGTTTTTGTTTTAAAATACTCTAAAATGATTCCTTTAGAGTTACACTTACGTATTTTGCAATTTAATTGCTTTTAAATCCTTTAAATGCAAAACGTTTTTTAACATGCTTTTAAAGCTGTAAAATATATGAATTTTATCATTTTTTTAATTAAATACTGTAGCATCAGCATAAAAATTACCACAATGGTGTATAAATGTTTTAAGTAACACCTTATGTAAAAGTACAAATTTAAAAAACAAACAAAACAAAACAAAAAAAACCTAATAATTGATTTTTAATAATTTTTTTCCCTCTAAAAAGTCATTTCTAATTTTATTTTTTATTTTTTTGCATTGATTTATAGATATTTTACGATTTAAATGCTGTTTTTGCATGGATGTTTATGTATGGATGCATCATTTTTAATTAGTAACATTTAAAACAGTAAATATTTATATAAAGAAAAAAATGTATTTGTATTATTTTAAATAAATAAAAATGTATGCCAATAAAACTTGATGTATAAATATATTTTTTTATAAATTATTCTTTTGCTTGTATTTATCTGTTTAACTGTTGCAGTAATGAGACTTGTGTTTGAGGTAACAGTGTCAGTAGCTTCAATAATTTTGATATTTTGGCAGAAACTACTGTTACGATGGTAAATCCTATCAGAGAGCCGAAAAAAAATTATTGAGTGGGAGTGCAGATCCGGAATAGTTTTCAACCTGTCAGCAGGGACAAACAGAGAAAACTGAGCTCAGATCAGCATATTGGCTCTAATATACTGGTTAAATATGAGCTCAGCAGGTCCCAGAGCAATGCTTTGATTAAATCAGCGTCCACGGAGAGGCTGCGTTTTCACACAAATCTGATTTCTACCCTCCAACTCGCCCTTTTCCGCATCGCCGGGGCAAGAAAACCACCAAGATTGTGAAGATTATCCCAAACCTCATTCCTAAACAAAACTCCGCTTGAAAACTTCAACTCTCAAGAGGAAAGCTACACGAAAAGGTTTCCAAGAAAGACAGATGAGAAAACCGACGGCCGTGGATCCAACTGCGTCGAAACTCAATATAGATTCTTATTTTAGAGAAACGGCTCAAATGATGAACAACAACGCGTTCCTCGACAAGCCGTTCTGTCACGTGATGCAATGTGCGAAATTTATCATTCTTCTCTGGCGGAGACGGAACAGTGACGTATTTACGTTTTATTTCCAAAGACGGAGTAATAATTTGTTTCCTTCTGCAGTCTGAAATGCCGCTGTACTTGTCTTGTTACATATCAAAACTAGTTTTTAGACCTCGGAATTGACATAAATGGTTTTAAATTGCCATGTAACGCAATTTAAGAGTACTTAAGGTCAGGAACCGCGAAAACACGGCCTCGGTATGACAGAAGAAGAGAAAGACGTTCAATTTTCTACCCTGCCTTCCATTAGGAAGAACACAAGAAACCGATTTCAATGGAGCTGTCAGTCAAAATCTAGCTGCAGAGGGTTTTATGAACATAATCAGAGCTGAGTAAGTTGTCCAGCACTACCACACACACATACATCATTCCCGTCTCATTCAAGGCACCTTGACAGCTCAATATAGTACTGAAATATCCCAATCTCAGTTCATCCACAAGAAAGGGAGGAAAGGTGAGAGGGAAAAGGCCAGGACGGAAGGAAATGAGAAAAGGAAAGGATTTGAGATTACATGAAATTCAAATGAACTTTTCTTACCTTCTTAATTCATGTTCAATTCAAGTTTATTTGTGTTATTGCATTATTTGAATACTGGGTGAAAGTGATGTGTTTTTAATCTAGATTTAAGGAGCTAAACCATTGAGGGCCTTAAAGGTGAATAATAATTTGTAACTGATAAGGAACTTAATAGGTAACCAGTGAAGGGACTGTAAAATTGGGGTAATATGATCATATTTTCTTGACCTGGTAAGGACTCTAGCTGCTTCATTTTTGACTACCTGTAGCTTGTTTCTTGAAGATGCAGGAAAACCACCTAGAAGTGCATTACAATAGTCCAGTCTAGAGGTCATGAATGCATGAACTAGATTTTCTGCATCAGGAACAGGTAACATATTTTGTAGCTTGGTAATGTTTCTAAGATGTAAGAATGCTGTTTTTGTAACATGGGAAATATGGTTTTCAAAAGACAAGTTGCGGTCTAATATAACACCCAGATTTCTGACTGTAACACCCTGATTTCTGACTTTTTTGGTCCAATTAGTAACATCTTGTATATTGAAAATAGCAGAGGACCTAGGACAGATCCTTGTGGCACTCCATATTTTACTGGTGATAAATGAGATGACTCTCCATTTAAATAAACAAAATGGTAGCGATCAGACAGGTAGGGAAAAACCATCTTAAAGCCTCTCCTTAAATACCTGTATAGGTTTGTAATCGATCCATGAGTATGTCATGATCTATGGTGTCGAACGCAACACTAAGATCAAGTAAAACTAGCAATGAGATGCATCATTGATCTGACGCAAGAAGCAAGTCATTTGTAATTTTAACAAGTGCAGTTTCTGTGCTATGGTGGGGCCTGAAACATGACTGAAAATATTCATAAAGATCTTTTTTATTTTTTTGCAGGAAGGAGCACAATTGAGCAGACACGACTTTTTCAAAAGTTTTAGACATAAATGGAAGATTTGAAATGGGCCTATAATTTGCCAGTTGACTAAAAGAGCCAATCAAATGGCTACAAGTGCAGTTTCCTTTTTTTCGACATTTGAAATGATTACGAACAGGAAGTTAGAAGGAGGATATTACAGCACTTTGTCTTGTTTTTTTACACATCAACAACCAAAAACTCTTTATGAGAAACGACTAAACTATTTGTTACTTGATAATCAGTAGCAGGTGGTAGTAGGAGGAGGAACATTTCTTTCTAGTGTTTGATTGCAAGAAAGTTTAAGCAAAAGATGATTTGTTGATCTTTTCGCTGTTTTTATGGGGGGGGGTTGTAACTGACTGTCAACATTTTAGGTGGCGTGTTAGCATTAGCATGTAGCTAATACACACAGAATAAAGGATCATTCACATTAAGGACGATAACCTTAAATTAAACTATATAGCTTTAATAATGGTACTATGAGAATAAGTTCACATCACTATAATGATAACGACAGAGTAGAACGATATTATTGGAATAACTTTTAGATAGACTTTTTCCAGCTAATGAACGATTAAAAAAAACAATATCCACCGACTTTAACCAGCCTGAGCATACTTAAAGTAGCAGACAACAACTGCAACTAGCACAAAGCGTTATCGTCTGTCGGTGTGGACACCAATATAGTTATCATTATAGTTAAACAATAAATAGCAATAACAATAAGTAGTTCTCTCCCTTGGTGTGAACACTTACTAATGATATTTTTATAATAAAGGCTCCTAGTCTTGTGCACAATTCACATAAATGTTCATAAATGTATTTAAAAGCCACAATACTTTGATTTAAAAGTAACAGTTTGGTCTAGTGTTGAATTCATCATCGTAAGGAAAACTAGAGTCTTAATGTTTTCTTAAAAGTTTTCATATTAACAATTATCTTTTCGGCAGATTTTAAAACCCACAAGCCTTTGATTTATCAATAATAAATGTTCCTTGCCTTATTGTTAACAAATCACCAATCAGTGTTATCATAAAGAAAACTAGATAGTCTGAATGTTGTTTTTTTTTGTGCTAATATAATTAACTTTGTTGGTGGGGAAGATTAGCTAATAACGTGTTATGTTATTTTTTTTCAAAATTCAGTCAAATCCTAGCAGCCAATGGTTAGCATTCTCCAAGTACAACTGACCTCTTTAGAAGCCAAACTTTTCTCAGTTAAGCTAATAAGCATACAGGCAGCACTTGCCCTTCAGGAGGAGTGAGTTATGAGTGTGTAATATTAAGAAAATTACATTTTGAGGTTAGAAGCAGATGCTAACAGAAGATGGTGTGTCAAAACACCTGGTTTATTACCAAAGACCAGCCCGCCATGTTCAAACGACTCTACGTAAAAAAAAAACACTGACATTCTTCATAAAACAGATCTGCGTCTCATGGGAACAAGATGGATTTTTGATGTCTGTGCTGGTGTGATCAGACCACATTTATCTGAATCGCAGGATGCTGGAAACATGCGACTCAAGACCACCATCTGGTGGTCAAGAGAGGAACTGTACTGGTTCTGCTACTAAATTCACAATGAATATTTTCAAAATGGAATATGGAATAGAATCCTATTTGTGTAGTATGCATGTTTTCTCGATGTATGAAAAACTGACCTTCACCATTTCCAAAATGTGTAGTATTCAAAAAAAGCAATTCATGTACTAATCGCTAACCTCAGCAAAAGCTTGCATGCTTATATTGCAGTTTAAACGTGTCAGTTTTGAGCCCCATTTGTGGTTTGGGACGAAGAAAGCTGGCAGGATATGACATCATGATTTACCCGTGCTGTTTTACTGGGACTGCAGTGTTTCAGCAGATATGCTGATCTTCAAAATGTTGTTCATAGGGAGCTGTGCAAGTGTAAGCAACTAAGCATAAGGCTTGCGTAGACGAACAAAACCTGCAGTTTTTTTGAATGAGCAACATTTTTTACGCAACCAGTTTTTTTTTTTTTTTTAAAGAAGAAATTTGGTATTAAACCATTTAATCTATGTATCATAAAGATGGAAAAACTTAAGTAGTTTTTAAAAAGAAAAAAAAAATTCCATCCATTAAAATAGTAATAATATAGCTGCAAGCAATTAAGAGGTAAAGCACTTCAGAAGCAAGCAAGGCTGCAAGCATTAGACCAACTGTAGTAACTGAAGCCACTTTAAGGTTATATTAGACAAAATGAAAAATCAAACACAACCACTAGTAATATGATTTAATGACTTGTCACTTTTGACCAATAGGTGGCACTGTAGCTAAATTGATGTGGTATGGTCAATATGAGGTGACAATGGCAAAAACAAAGTTTGGTGTCAGTCAGGCGGCAAGGAAGTCGACCGGAAGTTGAAGTTGGCTGCGTGCCGCCATCTTGTAGCAGAACTTCACTTGCATTAGCATCCCATTGACATCCCATTCATTTTGGCGTCACTTTGACAGCGATTACTTTACATCTGAGGCGTTTAAAGACTCTGTTTGTCCATTATTTATTTCTAAAGATACACGACAATGTATAAAGGGCTCCATTACCTTCTATGTTACATTATGGCCCCGTATAAACAGTTTTTGTAAAAAATAGGCTAACGATTACATAACCACTCGGCTCTCTGTCGCATAACCGTACAGACAGGAGGAGAAGCTCGCAGGCAATTAACTTAATACGGCGTACTGGCGTTACATTTTAAAATACTATACAAAATAATCAGAATACTTACTCCTGCTCACTCACACCCAATAACTCCCCGCTCAAGCTCGCCGTCTCTGCAAGATTAACGATGGCAGTTTGCACGCACAGCTACTAGAAGATTTACATGTGGCAGACAGGTTGCTGACGTCATCAAGCTTCGTTTGAGTCTGGGCGTCAGAAACGGAAGTTCTAAAAAAAACGCTCAAAATGGGCTTCACTTGTCTCAATTGAGTTCCAATGGGGTCGCTGTGTCCATTTCTTTTACTGTCTATGGTGTCAGTATATCAAAGCTTTGCAGTAGGGGTTCCATCAGGTGCGTGATTTCACATAGAGCAGTTGTTACTACACAGAGCCGTTGTTAATAGAGAAGATGCGCAAATCCACTTCATTTTCAGCGTTTATTGGCGCATCTTCTCAGTTAACAATGGCTCTGTGTAGTAACAGCTGCTCTATGTGAAATCACGCACCTGATGGAATTTACCGCTGATTAGAGAACCGGCTTTACTGACGAGATGCGCATTAACGATCGGCCAATCGTGATCGGAGCACCCCTACTTTGCAGGGATCCAGCCTCAGACGTAATCTGGCATCATGCCTCAGCTTTGTTCCGGTGCTATACAAAAACATTTTCTATCAACATCAAATCCATCTTTTTTTTTTTCAGTTTCATTACAATAGGCTAATTTAATCAAACCTTATTAGCATTTTTGGAAATTTAATGATAACCTTTGACCTTAAGGTGGCACTGCCCACGAAACTTTTTGAGTACAATAACGACATGGTGCCAAAAACACATCAAGTTTCGTAGCAATATGCCTCCTCATTTGTAAAATATAGCATTTTACAACAAAATTCAACATTACTGACATGGGGAAATTAGGTAAGGTTCAACACTGCATGCTGCACCGAATCTAAAGAGACCAGTGTTGTGATTTTTGGCCAAACCATACAAAAGTTATAAGCAAAATAATAAAAAAATAATAATATTTCCTGACCACAAGGTGGTGCTGTGCATAAGCCTTGCAAGTAGCTTCAGGTCATAAGTGAAGTGAAGTGACATTCTGCCAAGTATGGTGACCCATACTCAGAATTTGTGCTCTGCATTTAACCCATCCGAAATGCACACACACAGAGCAGTGAACACACACACACACACTGTGAGCACACACCCGGAGCAGTGGGCAGCCATTTATGCTGCGGCGCCCGGGGAGCAGTTGGGGGTTCGATGCCTTGCTCAAGGGCACCTAAGTCGTGGTATTGAAGGTGGAGAGAGAACTGTACATGCACTCCCCCCACCCACAATTCCTGCCGGCCCGGGACTCGAACTCACAACCTTTCGATTGGAAGTCCAACCCTTTAACCATTAGGCCACGACTTCCCCCATAGTTATTATAACGCAACGCATACCAAGTTTGGTCAGAATTTGCTAAAGCATTGTGGAGATAAAGCCTCATGTTCATATTTGCATGCTTTCAATCAAATCTGTAAGACATTTTTTTTTTTGTGAAGTTTCTAAACTTGAATTCCATAACTTCGTCTGGTGGAAATCAGACTGTCTAGGACAAGTTCTAAAAAGTATGTTTTCTGTGAAAAATTGCGAAGAAAATCTTAACCTGTAGCATTTTAGTGTCCATTCAACTCTGAGCTTAGGAATCAGAGGAAAAAATATTTTCTTTCTAGATCACATGGCTCAAAAGTTTGAGTTGGAGCTGTGGTTAATGATGAAACTGTCCTCTATTTGTGTAACAAATTTCATAATTTTCCAGTAAGCAGTTCTATGGGCTGCAATAGATTCAATAGCGGAAGAATGCTAAAAAATACAATAGCTAGGCACCAAAAAAAAAAACACCGGATTTTGATAAGCAATTCTCTTGGATATTTATTACACAATCCAAAACATCATTCATACAGACTCCGATCTAATACTATAATAAAGAACTGTGGCATTCCAAATAACACAAAATAGAGACGTTAACCTAAAAGTTTCATACAGTTCCACCGGTGGGCAAACACTGAGGCACAAACCTTTGGTATCTGGTGAAAGGAGGTTATAACAGCACAACAGGAGTCTAGGCCACATCTAGAGTGCGTTATCCCCATTCAAACCCTTCAAAACGCTCTTAAAGTTGTTTTTAAGAGCTCCGGACAGAGATTAGGAAGTTGACTGCTGGTTCCTTTGAATGGCAGCCCACTTATTAACCAATCAGAATCAGCAGCCAGAGAGAGAGAGAGAGAGAAGAAATCAAATCTTAAATACTGAGATCATAGGAAATGGGACAGATAACACACAGCCTGCTAAAATCTCTATCATACAGTTTTAAGGCTCGACGTACACCACGATGAACAGATCAGCTGAGAATTCTGGGATGCGATCTTGACCGTTCACACTCGGCACACGAAGCGAAACAGAAAAAATACCCACTGTCTCGGCAAAAAAAAGACATTTTGCTTTCCACTACTGTAAAGGGTCAAAAAGAGGGGAAAAAAGAACGAATTACAAGTATAACGTCGGCAAAATCTTAAGTCAAGAAGTTACTACGCAAAGGACCCTGGGCACGACTATGTCATTAGTTCAACTTTCTAACAGAAGGTAACAACATAAAATAGATAATTTTACAGTACATTAAGATTTACAATATATGGAAAGTGATATAATGGAATCTGTGTACAGGCATTTTTAAGAAGTTACACCGCAGCTAATGTTTTTGTTTTTTTTTTGCCTTTAGGAACCTCTAAACCTGAGCATTCGTGAAATAATTAAAGATAATGTATATCGATACAAATAACAGTGAACAGATATCTGCACCTTCCTTTTGTAAACAGTCACACGTTTCCATTTTCATCCTTTTGATTAATGAAAAACAAAAAACATTGTGAATCAAGCATGAAGAACGAACATACAAATATTCACTTTATCACATTGCGTTTTTCCAACTAAAACAGGTTAAAATTGCCAGAGGCATTTTGCAATCTCTCTTCAGCAAGCTCTACGACTCTATACGAGGTTATAAATTCGTAAATATGCCATTGTTGTTTTTACATTTACACTAAAATGTTATTACAACCTTCACTTTGTAGTTTTTTCTTTAAATTCAGTGATAAAACATGATTTAATCAAAACGAGAGACAAATCTAACGGACGAGTGATTCTTGCATAAAATCAGCTAGAGAACAAAAATCGTACGTTTTTTTTTGTGTGAGGTTTTACATAAAAACGTCAGTTTTTTTCCACTAGTTTAGAAGTTGTGTGCATTTAATAGGGAATCAAGAATATTGAAAGTGTCTTCATAATCCATGTGTGGACCGTTATTTATTAAAGCAGCGTTGGGCTCAGAACTCTGCCCCTCCCCCAGCCTCTTGTCAATCTTCAACTGGGCGTGGCCTATTGTTTGATTGACAGATACAGTGGAAGAGGAGGAGGAAGAGGAGTGGCTTTTGGAAGATCGGTGAGATTTGGATGAATGGTGGTGATGGTGGTGGTGGTGGTGGCTACCGTGTGAGTGTGACGAATCGTGTCTCCCTGCTTTGTGCGATGAATGTTCGCGATGCTTCTCACGGCTCGAGCGTGGACTGTGACGGCTCTTACTGTGGCCGCTACTTTCGGATGAAACCTTGATTTTCATTTTCAGCTCTTCTTGACTAGCAGAACCATTCTCAGACGAGGAAGGGTGGCGTCGTTTGAGCGACCCACTCTTCAAAGATCGCTCCGATACCTGCTGTTGGGAATACTTCACCCTGATTGACGTAGATGGTTCGGACGAGAAATGTCCGTGTTTTCGATGCTGGTCGCCGTCCTCCTCTTCGTGTCTGCGTCTTTGCTCTAATTCGGCCGCATGTTTTTCACGGTATTTCTCTAGAGTGAGTTTCTGAGGGGGAAGAGGTGCTGGGGCGTGTCCGTGTTTGCTCACCTGCACCCCCTGGAGTGCAAGAAATGCATCTGCGCTCTGGGAAATTGGTGTAGGAAAGCTGAAAGAAGAACTCTGCAGGTTCGACAGGCCGTTGAGTGACAATGATGCCCCATCCAATGGGAACGAGGTGGATGGTTCAGAATACATCCCCCCACTGATGTCACACATGCTAGCCATTAATGAAGTGTCCTGGCTCAGGGATGTCTGGAAGGAACCGTCTAAAGATTGGTTGTCGAGTTTTGGTTTCTTGGCAGCTTGACTGGCCTGAAATGAGAACAAAAATAAATAATCTCAAAAATTTGTTTATGACTTGACTACTTGCAATAAAAATGTTTATCACAAAAATCTATAATGCCTCTTTAAATTTGGTTTAGTGTATTTTTTCCATACAAACTAATTTTTTACATACCCGCCAGTTTCGGATTCTTTTTAATCTGCTTGGAGTTTTTTCCAGGATCTGGAGAATCTCATGAGTCAAGTCTACGAAAACAGAATATACAAAAACGTATTCGAAGCACTGGAATTATTTAGAATTTGAAATGCAATCAAATCGCGAAAGATCATTTTAATTATCAAATAAAACAAAATTAGTAATTGCAAATAAACTAAACTTAAAAGCATTTTTCCTTTAATAATAAACAATGTTAATGGAATAGAATTTTAATAGATTTTTATCCACAACTGATTTTAACGTAAAAGATTTTTACGTTTTTGAGTAACCCTAAAAAAATAAATAAAAGTAATGTTTGACTGACCATCAAGCAGCTGCAAAGTCACGGACCGGTCGACATATTCCCACCAGTGTTTCCCATCTGAAGAGACAGGAATCTCCCAATTGGACCACTTGCAGGCCAGATGAATACAGACACACGCCACCACTGTGGGTTTGTGCTGCAGGCAGAAGGTGGTCAGGTGCAAACTGCAAGAGAAATGACAGAAAACCGAGAAAACACTTGATTACAAATGGAGGACAAGATGGAGATGCTTTCCTAAAATCCTAAATTAATTTCCTTTCTTAATTAATTGTAATTATCATGATTATATCATGTCAAAGAAGATCATAGTCCAGTCAGGTGTTTTTGCTAGAATGTTCTTTGTCTGGTCAGCTGTAAAACAAAACAGTATGCGATTTATGAAACCGATCCAGTCAATAAAATTCAAAATAACTATTAACATTTAAAGTGTGGCATCAGCATAACCAACACCAGTGCTGGGTTTCTGAATCCCTAGCCCTTTTTCAATCGAAAACACTCTCTCAGCAAGTGGGCATTAACAGCAACTCATCTTCCTGCTGTGTTAATGACCAAACTGGCTCAAAAGCAGTCTTACTGGCTTGAACTGATTTCTGAGGTTAAAACTTCAGTGCAATCAATCAGAACTGAGTTGTTTTATTAGGTCGGCTGATGAGAAGGCCACCTGATTGATTAAAAATCTAAATTGCTAACACAAAGGTTTGGTCCCAAAAATGGAGCAGAAATAATAATAGTGTACCTAGAGTGCATTGGGGGCTTGTCCCTGAATTAAATAGCTAAGGATTAAATACATAGGAATTAATCACAATACAGGAAAACATTTTTTTAATTGAGTAAATATTAAATGGTGCTTAAAGGATTCTATTTTCTAGATCAACAAACCTCTTTAAAGCAAAATTCTTCTACAAATTTGTTATGCCAAGGGTATGACAGAAAAAAAACCTCTTTGAAAAAAAAATACTACCATTCTAAATAATGAATACTTGAACTTTCTTTAAATTTATTTTTTTTCTTTAGACAAAGTAACATGAAAAAGAAAGCACTCTCTGGTACTTACCGTGACAATCTCTAAGTTAACACCTGTGAACTCTGAGCTGATATTCAGGCTACCAATTGAGTTATTGACCTATGCACTCTCAATCAAGATATCTCTATTAGCACCTCTACACTCCAGGCTGTGTATTCAACCCTCTGTGCCCACAGCAAGCCCTCCGTACATTACACCGCACTGCACCGGGCCGGCCAGCAAACAGCCCGCCCAGGCGCGAGAGGGCGTTGGACACAGGAAGGAGAACCCTGCCTAATAGGAAGTCATAGGGTGCCATGGCAGTGCAACAAATAGGGCTCAGGGTAACAACCTGTTGGTAGCCATGAAATAGGAGGTCTGGGCCAAGTCCTTGCTTGCTGAGGGGACAAACGAGAGAGAGAGAGAGACGATGTCAGATTAGACAATAAAGTAACATTTACATAGACTTCTGTTTTCTGTTTGCAACTAAGTTTTACCTTTCTAAAGTCAAAATTCAAAGTATGCACCACAAAAAATGTGAAGTAAAATATTAATAAATACAAATATTTACATTATAGTTTACATTACCATTTAAAAGTTCAAAGTCAGTAAGATTCTTTATGCTTTGACAAGAAAGGATCTTGTGCTCTCCAAGGCTGCATTTAAACATTAAATACTTGAAAGTATTACTACAATTTAAATAGCTTTTCTACTTCAATATATTTTAAAATGTAATTTATTCCAAAGCTAAATTTTCAGCGTCATTACTTCCGTCTTCAGTGTCACATGATGCTTCAGAAATCATTCTGATATGCTGACTTAAACAGTAGACGAGAGATTGAAAGAGAGATGGAGAAATTCCAAAGGCAAAAGGAGGAAGCATCTACCTCGCACTAGCTGGGAACATCTCACCACATCTGTGTGTGGATGATCTATTGTTATCTCAAAGCCTGAAACAGAATCAGCGGTTAGACAGGACTCGTGGACTTTCATTAAGCACAGATGTGTTTCCAGACGCTGGTAATGGAGTCGGCCCTTACCGAGAGTCTGCAGCACTATGGTCTCCAACAGCACCAGCTCTTGAGCCTGCTGGAGGTACACCTGCGGTTTAACAATCACATCGGCTCATTAGTGGGGTCTGAAGATCACCAATCCATTTACATAACTCACTTATTAGAATTAAATTGAGCCTTGTGGGTAGCATCTTTATTTTCAGTTAAAACAACAGTTGTAAGCTTGTTAATTAAACTAAATAAAAATGAGCCCCACTTTCATTATGAATTTTACTAACCTTAGTGTATAGCTTCAGTAAAAAATAATTTGATTTTCAAACTGTCAATGATATAAAATTAATAACAAATACAATTTAAAAAAAATTAATTCAAGTATTTTTATAAATCATTTTAAACTATTAAACATTGTGGTATTATGTTAGCATGAATTTCTTTAAACAATCATAATAATAATATTATACATAAACGTTTATTTCTTAACAACGAAATTCACTTTCATTATAAATGCTACTAACCTTATTGCGCATAACTTCAGAAAAAGAGGGAGAAAATATATTTTTCAAGCTGTCAATGTTAGCAAATTATTCATAAATACAATAAAAGCCAAAAACATGAAATAAAAATGGGCCCCACTTTCATTATAAATGCTCCTAAACTTATACCACAACTCTTCACAAAAAAGTGCACATCTCCAC